>NC_044497.1:307500-325000 GCF_902362185.1 Chanos chanos | reverse complement strand
ACAAAACTTACGTGTTTAATGCGATATACTGGAAGTGCAATATACAAAGCGGGGTGGGTGTGCCCAAAAATACTTATCCAGTCGAGGATATCGCTAACCACAACAGAGAACAATCTGTTTGGTTAACCGTTCACTCTGATACTTGTCCGGCACGTAGCCAGTTACTGTCACATTACTGACATTAACTGGCAGTGTTTATGATCAGTGACGGGCTGCGGTAGGATATCCTGCTGATTCCCACAGCCAAGTGATGCTAACTTACGTCTCGGGCAGAAGGAAGCACATCACTGTCAAGAGGAAAGTGCCCTGGTCATGGCTAAGACTACATCAGCATCTAAGCAAGCAGATGAACATTAATTTATGACATCAACGTAAAAATTACTCCCAATTGGCTAATCTGACTTGCTACCCTAGCTAAGCTACGGGTGTCAAGACGTGCTAACGGTAGTAATCTGTACTAAATCTATCAGCCATTAACCTGATACCTACGTTTAAATGTCTTAAAGTGTTGGTTTGAAAAGTACCGTGGCCTTACCAGTCTGACACACAGTACAGTCTCCGCTGCCCAGGTGCTGCCTCCGGCCGATACTCAGGCGATATCGGGGTGCTAACCTTAGCTAGCTCACCGGTGGACCTAATATTTTGGCTTCTTTTTCTCCCCGAAAATATTGGAATATTCTCAAGTGAACCGATGAACACAGTTAAGACGACATATATGCGTACATATGGACGATTCCGTCCGCAAACTGGACATTTTTACTCCTCTAAAAGAGGAGCTAGCGAGGTCTTTTTCACTCAGCTTGTTTTGACTTGGTCTTGACGTCACGGGCCGCAAGCGGAAGTTGGATACCGACTCTGTTCGGTGCCCCCCCGGTCTCTCTCTCTCTCTCTCACACACACACACACACACACACACACAAAAAACCCCGACTCTATTCGGTTACGTAATTACGTCAACATCACCCTAAACCCGAGCAGCTGTCATAGACACTAAATATTAACTATTCGTTTCAAGAGTTAAAAAGAAGTTCGCTGGCAACCGAGCCTTTTCCTACCGCTCTCCCTTCCTCTGGAGTGGTTTACCTACAGAAGTTAGGGAGGCAAACCCTCTCCATACCTTTAAAACCAGACTAAAGACATATCTAGTTTCTCGAACATATGGATAATATAAGTTTGATTTGACTTTGTTATAGACACGTAAAGCCCTTTGAGACTATAAATAGTGATACTGGGCTCTAAATAAACTTTTATTATTATTATTATTATTGTCATTAAATGAGAGTCATTTTAAACTGTCTTTTTTTAACGCTATACTTTCCTAATTTATCATTGTCGTACCTGTGTCTTCATTTCATTTCGTTCCATCAGTAGGTGCCCATATATTTATACACTTACCAACCAACATACACATCAAAAACACCTTCTAATTTCTCTTTATGACGTGCTGTAGCTGCCCGTGTCTGATAATAATGCACTGATAATGTATGAATCGCGATGGGCCTGGAATTGTACTACTGACAGAGTTTAGTTAAATCTTCAATAAAAGAAACATCAGACCACTCAAAGCTGTCCGCCCAAGACCTGACCCACTCAAAGCTGTCCGCCCAAGACCTGACCCACTCAAAGCTGTCCGCCCAAGACCTGACCCACTCAAAGCTGTCCGGGCGTGAGGACCCGGCCCACAGTGCGACTGAAACATCACACGGAACCCGGCAGACGAGTGTTCACCCTGCTTCGCAAATTTTGAGACTTCTGAAGTGCATAAAGGTTCAATCTTCGCCTTAAACTGAGTGGATTTGCCTTAATTTGTACAGTGTGATGTTGAATGGTGAGTGATGGAGTGAGGTGTCTGACTGGTGCCGGGGTATCGTGTGGGCTAAATGTTTGCTGTGCTGACTGATGCAGAAATGTATTAATGTAAAGACAGTGTTAAGCTCATGTTCAGTCAGCTCCATTGTGAGAGTGTGTTGTTCTGACCAGTCACACTAAACGTACAGAAAAGTTCCATTTGGGCTTGTGTGTAGTCCTGACCAGGGGGGTATTCCAGAAAGCGGGTTTAGTGAAAACTCAGTTAACTCTGAACAAGTAGTAACCCTAATAGAAGAGCCTCATGGCTTTGTTTTGCTGGGGGCCATAGGACTCCTCTATTAGGAGGTTTACTACTTGTTCTGAGTTTACTAACTCTGAGTTTTCACTAAACCTGCTTTCTGGAACACCCCCCAGTAAAACAGAAAAGTTTTATTTGGTTTGTTGTTGTTGTTCATTGTTCAGTAATCTGCCTCTCTCCCTGTGGGCTCTGCATCAGGTAGAACTTTTGACTTGAATTCTTTTTCCTGTTTTTAGAAATCATCTGGTAGAAGGTTTGACTTGAATTCTTTTTCCTGTTTTTAGAAATCATCTGGTAGAAGGTTTGACTTGAATTCTTTTTCCTGTTTTTAGAAATCATCTGGTAGAACTTTTGACTTGAATTCTTTTTCCTGTTTTTAGAAATCATCAGGTAGAACTTTTGACTTGAATTCTTTTTCCTGTTTTTAGAAATCATCTGGTAGAACGTTTGACTTGAATTCTTTTTCCTGTTTTTAGAAATCATTAGGTAGAACGTTTGACTTGAATTCTTTTTCCTGTTTTTAGAAATCATCAGGTAGAACGTTTGACTTGAATTCTTTTTCCTGTTTTTAGAAATCTGGTAGAACGTTTGACTTGAATTCTTTTTCCTGTTTTTAGAAATCATCAGGTAGAATGTTTGACTTGAGTTCTTTTTCCTGTTTTTAGAAATCATCAGGTAGAACGTTTGACTTGAGTTCTTTTTCCTGTTTTTAGAAATCATCAGGTAGAACGTTTGACTTGAGTTCTTTTTCCTGTTTTTAGAAATCATCAGGTAGAACGTTTGACTTGAATTCTTTTTCCTGTTTTTAGACATCATTAGCGACTGATGATGTTGTATTATGTGAACTCCTTTTGACCACAGGCTGAGCAGGAACAGGTTTGTCACCCTAAATAAAAACACATTTCACACACGCGTGGCTTGACTGTATACCTTAAAGTGCCTGACACAATCTCCCGTTTTGACAGATGCTGAGAAGAGCTGTGTAAAGGTGAAACATGAAGGCATATATCCCTATATTCATATACTGCTACACTGTCTCTCTGCGCACCACTCAGAAATGTTGCATCTTAGAACTCTGCCCAAGACCAAGCATGCTGGTGTTTGTGTATTCTATGACGTCAGCATTTACGTGTTTACAGTAGTATTTTTGTGTTTTACTGTGGTTTGAGAACAATAGCTGCATTTGTATAGAACACACTATATTCCTATAAACTAGAACTAGGTATTTAAGCTCTCAGATAAATGTTCCCACAAAACATCTCTTAACTTTGAAAAAAGCAAAGACACTATAAAGATAAAATTGAACTGACATCTGTGTATTAGCAGACAAAACCATTAACACACTCCATTCACAAAACCATTTAATTTGAATGCAGAACATGTAACATAACTGTTTATAAAAGAACATACAAATGTTTTAATCATAAAGAATTTAAGCTATTAGGGTTGAATTTTATACCATTCATTTACATTAACTCTAGAGTTTAGCTACTGGGTGCATGGGTAAGCCTTACACTGTACTGAAGCTAGAATGTACAGGTGGAATTAAAGCTCATCACAGATCAGTGATGAGTGAGGGAAAAAGAGCAACTTTATTCTCTCTCTCTCTCTCTCACACACACACACACACACACACACACACACACACACAGAATATCTCCAGAACCAGAGCCTGCCCCAAACCCCCTACAAACCAACACAAAAAGATCAAAAAGAAAAAGATGAAAACAAAGTCACCTCTGTTGACAGAAACTTTACAAGGCGCCGTCAAATTTAGAAAGACTTACTGTTCCACACACATACATGCACAAGGAGAAGATGTCAAAAGCAATTTGTCTAGAGACTACAAAGCCCATGAGGCAACAGGGCACAACTTTGAGACCTAATTCATAAATATAGGGTGGGGAGAAGGGACGTCAGGATGTGGTGGACGGTTATGCAGGGATGGAGTGTGTGTGTGTGTGTGTGTGTGTGTGTGTGTGTGTGTGAGATGGGCTGAACAGGGAGAGAATTTCACAATCACAGCACTGCAAAAGCGTTGCCGCGGTAACGGCACTGGTTGCTGGGGTGAACAGTGGGGCGGTCAGATCTCTCCGACCTCTCTGTCATCTGTGCGACGCGCGTCTGTCCGTCCGTTCACACCGTCCTGCCGTCTTTCGGATGAGCCGCGCCGCCGGGAACGCTCACGGGACCGATCACGTGACGACCTGACACACACACATCAAATAGTTAAGCATATGCAATGTGTGTATGGAAGTGAATATAAAGGCTTGTGAATGTGAGGACCTGACACACACACATCAAATAGTTAAGCATATGCAATGTGTGTATGGAAGTGAATATACAGGCTTGTGAATGTGAGGACCTGACACACACACATCAAATAGCTTAGCATATGCAATGTGTGTATGGAAGTGAATATAAAGGCTTGTGAATGTGAGGACCTGACACACACACATCAAATAGTTTAGCATATGCAATGTGTGTATGGAAGTGAATATAAAGGCTTGTGAATGTGAGGACCTGACACACACACATCAAATAGTTAAGCATATGCAATGTGTGTATGGAAGTGAATATAAAGGCTTGTGAATGTGAGGACCTGACACACACACATCAAATAGTTAAGCATATGCAATGTGTGTATGGAAGTGAATATAAAGGCTTGTGAATGTGCTTTGTGTGAATTTACATTTAGTCATTTTGCAGACACTTTTACCCAAAGCGACTTCCAGTGCAGACAGAGAACAAGAGCAAGCCAATGACCAGGGAGGAGTTGACTGTGGCATCAGGCTGTGTCCACATGATGCCGTCAGAGTGTGTTTTACATAATAACCCTATGGAATAGACCGTGTTTTCTAAAACGTCCTGAGTGTTTTGTTCTCTTACGGTCGTCATACAGAGGCCGTTTGGACCCTAGGAGTTTCTGCTAAGTGTTTGTGTTAGCTAACATTGTCAGGGCAACAAAAGACACTCTGAACTGCTTTTTGGAACAAACACTGCCAGCCTTTTTTTCTACCTGAGAAAATGCCCTGGCCAGCGTTTATCAAAAAATTAAAAAAAAAAAAAAGATGCTACATGTGAACACAGCCTAAGTGCTATTGCTAAGTTCATTATCAGATCAGATACACATGCAAGTAAATGTGTGTGTTTGTGTATATGCATGTACAGTATGTATGTATTTATGTATGTGTGTGTGTCTGTACTTGTGTGAGGGTTTGTGCACATGTTTGTGTGTGCGCGTGTTTACTTGTGAGTGTTCTCAGCTGTGTGTGTAATATATATGTGTAATATATATGTGTGTGTGGTGTGTGTGTGTAATATGTGTAATATATGTGCGTGTGTGTGAGGTGTGTGTAATGTGTGTGTGTGGAATGTGTAATATATATATGTGTGTGTGTGTGTGTGAGTGTTCTCGGCTGTGTGTGTGTGTGTGTGCGTGTGGTATGTGTGTGTGTGTGTGTTTACTTGTGTGAGTGATCTCAGCTGTGTGTGTGTGTTTACTTGTGTGAGTGTTCTCGGCTGTGTGTATGTGTGTGCGTTTACTTGTGTGAGTGTTCTCGGCTGTGTGTGTGTGTGCGTTTACTTGTGTGAGTGTTCTCGGCTGCGTGAGTGTGTGTGTGTTTTTACTTGTGTGAGTGTTCTCGGCTGTGTGTATGTGTGTGTTTTTACTTGTGTGAGTGTTCTCGGCTGTGTGTGTGTGTGTGTGTGTGTGTGCGTGTGCGTTTACTTGTGTGAGTGTTCTCGGCTGCGTGAGTGTGTGTGTGTGTTTACTTGTGTGAGTGTTCTCGGCTGTGTGTGTGTGTGTATGTGGTGTGTGTTTACTTGTGTGAGTGTTCTCGGCTGTGTGTGTGTGTGTGTGTGTGTGTGTGTGTGGTGTGTGTTTACTTGTGTGAGTGTTCTCGGCTGTGTGTGTGTGTGTGTGTGTGTGTGTGTGTGTGTTTACTTGTGTGAGTGTTCTCGGCTGTGTGTGTGTGTGTGTGTGTGTGTGTGTATGTGGTGTGTGTTTACTTGTGTGAGTGTTCTCGGCTGTGTGTGTGTGTGTGTGTGTGTGTGTGTGTATGTGGTGTGTGTTTACTTGTGTGAGTGTTCTCGGCTGTGTGTGTGTGTGTGTGTGTATGTGGTGTGTGTTTACTTGTGTGAGTGTTCTCGGCTGTGTGTGTGTGTGTGTGTATGTGGTGTGTGTTTACTTGTGTGAGTGTTCTCGGCTGTGTGTGTGTGTGTGTGTGTGTGTGTGTGTAGGTTCCTGTGCGACTCTGCAGCTGCCCTACGCGTGAACTGCCTAATTTAAATACCAACGCCTAATTTAAAACCAAATTAAATCTGGGATTAAGGTACGTGAAACTTTCACTATGGCAAATGCTCAGCCTGTTCAGTGTGTCGAGTGCAGGATGTTTAGCCATTCTTCCTCCGTCATTAATAATAGCTCTGTTTGTGCTAAATGTGCATTAGTTAGCTCCCTGACGGAGAAGATTGTAGCATTAGAGATGCGCATCCAGATGCTAGAGAGGCTTAGTGAGAGTGAGAATAGCCTAGTTCCTGTAAAAGAACATCTGGATGGCTCAGGAAGAGTTAGCAGCTCTCCGACTCCGGCACTAGAGCCCTCACAGCGGGGCGAATGGGTGACGACTCGGCGGCATAAGTGCAAAGCCAAAGCTAACGCTAAGGCTAGCCCACGAGAGACGCACCACTCCCCGCTTCACGTGTCAAACAGGTTTGCCCTCCTCAGTGAAACACCCGCTGAGAAACCTGAAAGAGCTCTGGTTATAGGAGATTCCATTCTACGGCACGTGAAATTAGCTAGACCTTTAGGGGCACCAGCAGCCTTAGTTAGCTGTATACCGGGAGCCAGGGCGCCGGACATAGCAAGTAATCTTAAAGTGTTAAGTAAGCACAGGTTTTCTAAGATAGTTTTTCATGTAGGAGCTAACGATATACGCCTTCGTCAATCAGAAGTTACTAAAAGTAATATCGTAGAGGTGTGTAAATTAGCGAAGGCGATGTCCGATGCAGTAATATGCTCTGGCCCCATCCCAATCCGGCGAGGCGATGTAGTTTACAGCAGGTTATGGTCGCTGAACTGCTGGATGTCCAGGTGGTGCTCTGACAACAATGTGGGCTTTATAGACAATTGGAATAGTTTTGAGGGCAAGGCTGGCCTCTTAGGGCGAGACGGTGTCCATCCCACTCGGGAAGGTGCTGCTCTCATTTCTTGTAACATAGCGCATAGTCTCAGAACAGTTAATCCGTGACAATCCAGAGCCAAGGCCAGGGAGCAGGCAAAAAGGCTAAACCGACCGTCTGCTAGCTGCACAGAGTCGTCACCCAGGTTAAACTATATTGAGACTGTGTCTGTTCCCCGACCTATACGAAAATGTAGAAATACTCAGAGAATTTGTTCTAGTAATCTAATTAACATAGATTTAAATCATACTGAATGTACCGCCAGCACCTTCGATCTAAAACTAGGACTGTTAAATATTAGATCTCTTACTCCTAAAGCGCTCATTGTCAATGAAATTATTACTGATCAGGAGTTTAATGTACTGTGTTTAACAGAAACGTGGATCAAACCAAATGAGTACGTCGCATTAAATGAAGCTAGTCCTCCCGGATACAGTTATATACACCAGCCTCGTGTAACTAGCAGAGGAGGAGGCGTTGCAGTTATTTATAATGATAGCCTAGGCATCATACAAAAACCTCTACATAAATTCAATGCGTTTGAAGTTCTTTATACAAACATAACATATGTAGCCACAAAAAATACCCAGTCTATCACACTAATTATTATCTATAGACCGCCTGGGCCGTACTCTGAATTCCTCTGTGAATTTGCAGATTTTATCTCAAACCTTGTTATTTCTTTAGACAAAGCTCTAATTGTCGGAGACTTTAACATTCATTTTGATAACCCACAGGACCCTCTGAGAACAGCGTTCGTGTCCATTCTAGATTCAGTAGGGATTAATCAGACGGTCATAGGGCCCACTCATAATGGTGGCCACACCCTCGATCTTATACTAACACTCGGACTAAATGTAGGAAGTATAGTCACATTTCCACAATCTGAAGCTATCTCAGATCATTATCTTATCTCATTCAAAATATTTCTTAGTAATAATATATGCAGCTCGCCACGCTATCATAATAAACGTACGTTTACGCCAGCTACTACGCAGAACTTTATCAATAATCTCCCAGAGTTATCAACTTTGACTGGAACAATGTCACACCCCACAGAACTTGATCAGGCAACTGAATCTTTAGAGTTAACATTCCGCAACACCTTAGATAATGTGGCCCCACTTAAAAGGAAAATAATCAGAGAGAAAAAACTAGCTCCCTGGTATAATGAGCACACACGCGCCTTAAAACTTACCACTCGAAAATTAGAACGTAAATGGCGCCAAACTAAATTGGTAGTATTCCAGTTAGCATGGAAGGAGAGCCTCCTGAGCTATAGAAAAGCTCTTAGTGCCGCTAGATCAATGTATCTCTCCACCCTAATAGAAGACAACAAAAATAATCCTAGATTTTTATTTAATATCGTATCAAAACTAACTGGGAATAAAAGCACCTCGGAAACAGGCACACCATCAATGTTCAGTGGCGACGCATTTATGAATTTTTTCAATAGCAAAATTGAAAATATCAGGCAAACAATCCAGGCTATAAATTTTCAGCCAGATAATTTGATCACTAACACTGTAGATAACAATATAACTATATCAGATCAGCGATTAGAATGTTTTACTCCCCTTCAGGCGACCGAATTGACCTCACTAATTTCTTCATCAAAATCACCAACTTGTGTACTAGATCCCTTACCTACACGTTTCCTTAAGCAGATACTGCCAGTAGTCATCAAACCGCTTTTAAAAATAATCAATTCCTCCCTTAGTACTGGCTATGTACCTAAATCTTTTAAACTAGCAGTTATCAAACCCCTAATTAAAAAACCTGACCTTGACCCCTGTTCATTGACCAACTACAGGCCAATATCTAACCTCCCCTTTATTTCCAAGATCCTAGAAAGGGCTGTAGCACAGCAGTTATGCTCATACTTACATAAGAATAACATCCATGAACTGTATCAGTCAGGATTTAGGCCTCATCACAGCACAGAGACAGCACTGGTTAAAGTTGCAAATGACCTCTTACTGGCCTCTGATCAGGGTTGTGTCTCCTTGCTTGTGCTACTTGACCTCAGTGCAGCCTTTGACACCATTGATCATACCATTCTCCTTGATAGACTAGAAAATGTTGTTGGAGTTAAGGGAACGGCCCTCTTATGGCTTAGGTCCTACTTAACTGATCGTTATCAGTTTGTTGATGTAAATGGTGAGTCCTCTGCACATACTGAGGTAAAGTTCGGAGTCCCGCAAGGTTCTGTTTTAGGCCCACTGCTTTTCTCTTTATATATGCTACCTCTAGGTAATGTTATTCGTAAACACGGTATTAGCTTCCACTGCTATGCTGATGACACACAGTTGTATGTCTCAGCGAAGCCAGACGAGAGACACCAACTTAACAAAATTGAGGAATGTCTAAAGGATATTAGGCACTGGATGCTTACGAATTTCCTCTCACTCAACACTGAAAAAACAGAAGTACTTGTACTAGGATCACATGCAGCTAGGAGTAAGCTTTCCGACCACATAGTTACTCTGGATGGCCTTTCTCTTTCATTAGGTGCAGCAGTAAAAGATCTTGGTGTAATTATTGACCCCAGTCTTTCATTTGAAGCTCATGTAGATAATATTACCAGGATAGCCTTCTTTCATCTTAGAAATATTAACAAGATAAGAAATGCATTGTCATTTCAAGATGCTGAAAAATTGGTTCATGCTTTCATTACCTCTAGATTAGACTACTGTAATGCCTTACTGTCTGGATGCTCTACTAGGTGTATAAATAAGCTACAGTTAGTTCAGAATGCAGCAGCCAGAGTTCTTACTAGAACCAAAAAATATGATCACATCACCCCTATCTTATCCACACTGCACTGGCTCCCAGTCAAATCTCGTATTGATTATAAAATCTTACTATTAACATATAGAGCATTAAATGGTCTTGCGCCACAGTACCTGCGCGAACTCCTGGTCTTTTATGATCCACCACGCCTACTTAGATCAAAAGGTGCAGGCTATTTGTTGGTACCTCGAGTTATGATGGCTACAGCAGGGGGCAGAGCCTTCTCTTACAGAGCCCCACAGTTATGGAATAGCCTCCCAATTAATGTTCGAGACTCAGACACAGTCTCTATGTTTAAGTCAAGGCTGAAAACTTATCTGTTTAGCCAAGCCTTTTGCTAATAGCTCTTTACTAGGCAAAGGAGCAGATCTGGAGGGTTCTCGGGCATAGATTGTTTGGTGAACTGGGATGTTTGGATGCTGTCGCCCCCCCACTTTAACATGTTCACTCAGGTTTGTTGACTGTGGAGTGGGTGGCCGCCTTGTGTCCCAGAGTGCCATCATGTCCATATTACCTTCTAGCTCTCCCTTTTAGCTATGCTGTACTAGTTAGTCTTGCTGGAGTCCCTGCCTGCACTCGGCACACGATGTATATTTACCTCAACCATTATGTGGAAATGAACATCTAACAATGTGCCTCTCTCTCTCTCTCTCTCTCTCTCTCTCCCTCTCTCTCTCTCTCTCTCTCTCTCTCTCTCTCTCTGTCGAGCCACACATGCTACTCCTGAGACACCAGTGATCCTGACTCCTCCCGCCCTGTGGACTGATCCATCCTGGTGTCATCATCTTCCATCCCCCGTCAGCCTCCTGTCTACATCACCATCCCCTTTGTTCATGCCCCAATTTATTTTCAGCTGTAACTGCCCACGTGGTCGGCACCTATTGCACACCTGTCTGACCAAGGAGGGGTCTCCTCTCTCTGTGGTCCTCCTCAAGATTTCTCCCATTTTCCCATTTCCCTCTTGGGTTTTTGGGGAGTTTTTTCTTGCCCGCCATGAGGATTAAGTCAGGGGGTGCCGTCATATTTTGATTTGACTGTTGTGGCCTGTAAAGCCCCTTGAGACTGTAAACAGTGATATTGGGCTCTAAATAAACTTGAACTTGAACTTGAACTTATGTGGTGTGTGTTTACTTGTGTGAGTGTTCTCGGCTGTGTGTGTGTGTGTGTGTGTGTGTGTGTGTGTGTATGTGGTGTGTGTTTACTTGTGTGAGTGTTCTCGGCTGTGTGTGTGTGTGTGTGTGTGTGTGTGTATGTGGTGTGTGTTTACTTGTGTGAGTGTTCTCGGCTGTGTGTGTGTGTGTGTGTGTGTGTGTGTGTGTGTGTGGTGTGTGTTTACTTGTGTGAGTGTTCTCGGCTGTGTGTGTGTGTGTGTGTGTGTGTGTGTATGTGGTGTGTGTTTACTTGTGTGAGTGTTCTCGGCTGTGTGTGTGTGTGTGTGTGTATGTGGTGTGTGTTTACTTGTGTGAGTGTTCTCGGCTGTGTGTGTGTGTGTGTGTGTGTGTGTGTATGTGGTGTGTGTTTACTTGTGTGAGTGTTCTCGGCTGTGTGTGTGTGTGTGTGTGTGTGTATGTGGTGTGTGTTTACTTGTGTGAGTGTTCTCGGCTGTGTGTGTGTGTGTGTGTGTGTGTATGTGGTGTGTGTTTACTTGTGTGAGTGTTCTCGGCTGTGTGTGTGTGTGTGTGTATGTGGTGTGTGTTTACTTGTGTGAGTGTTCTCGGCTGTGTGTGTGTGTGTGTGTATGTGGTGTGTGTTTACTTGTGTGAGTGTTCTCGGCTGTGTGTGTGTGTGTGTGTATGTGGTGTGTGTTTACTTGTGTGAGTGTTCTCGGCTGTGTGTGTGTGTGTGTGTATGTGGTGTGTGTTTACTTGTGTGAGTGTTCTCGGCTGTGTGTGTGTGTGTGTGTGTATGTGGTGTGTGTTTACTTGTGTGAGTGTTCTCGGCTGTGTGTGTGTGTGTGTGTGTGTGTGTGTGTGTGTGTGTATGTGGTGTGTGTTTACTTGTGTGAGTGTTCTCGGCTGTGTGTGTGTGTGTGTGTGTGTGTGTGTGGTGTGTGTTTACTTGTGTGAGTGTTCTCGGCTGTGTGTGTGTGTGTGTGTGTGTGTGTGTGTATGTGGTGTGTGTTTACTTGTGTGAGTGTTCTCGGCTGTGTGTGTGTGTGTGTGTGTGTGTGTGTGTATGTGGTGTGTGTTTACTTGTGTGAGTGTTCTCGGCTGTGTGTGTGTGTGTGTGTGTGTGTGTGTGTGTGTGTATGTGGTGCGTGTTTACTTGTGTGAGTGTTCTCGGCTGTGTGTGTGTGTGTGTGTGTGTGTGTGTGTATGTGGTGCGTGTTTACTTGTGTGAGTGTTCTCGGCTGTGTGTGTGTGTGTGTGTGTGTGTGTGTGTGTATGTGGTGCGTGTTTACTTGTGTGAGTGTTCTCGGCTGTGTGTGTGTGTGTGTGTGTGTGTGTGTGTGTGTATGTGGTGCGTGTTTACTTGTGTGAGTGTTCTCGGCTGTGTGTGTGTGTGTGTGTGTGTGTGTGTGTGTGTATGTGGTGCGTGTTTACTTGTGTGAGTGTTCTCGGCTGTGTGTGTGTGTGTGTGTGTGTGTGTGTGTGTGTGTGTGTGTGTATGTGGTGTGTGTTTACTTGTGTGAGTGTTCTCGGCTGTGTGTGTGTGTGTGTGTGTGTGTATGTGGTGTGTGTTTACTTGTGTGAGTGTTCTCGGCTGTGTGTGTGTGTGTGTGTGTGTGTGTATGTGGTGTGTGTTTACTTGTGTGAGTGTTCTCGGCTGTGTGTGTGTGTGTGTGTGTGTGTATGTGGTGTGTGTTTACTTGTGTGAGTGTTCTCGGCTGTGTGTGTGTGTGTGGTGTGTGTTTACTTGTGTGAGTGTTCTCGGCTGTGTGTGTGTGTGTGTGTGTGTGGTGTGTGTTTACTTGTGTGAGTGTTCTCGGCTGTGTGTGTGTGTGTGTGTGTGGTGTGTGTTTACTTGTGTGAGTGTTCTCGGCTGTGTGTGTGTGTGTGTGTGTGTATGTGGTGTGTGTTTACTTGTGTGAGTGTTCTCGGCTGTGTGTGTGTGTGTGTGTGTATGTGGTGTGTGTTTACTTGTGTGAGTGTTCTCGGCTGTGTGTGTGTGTGTGTGTGTGTGTGTGTGTGTATGTGGTGTGTGTTTACTTGTGTGAGTGTTCTCGGCTGTGTGTGTGTGTGTGTGTGTGTGTGTGTATGTGGTGTGTGTTTACTTGTGTGAGTGTTCTCGGCTGTGTGTGTGTGTATGTGGTGTGTGTTTACTTGTGTGAGTGTTCTCGGCTGTGTGTGTGTGTGTGTGTGTGTATGTGGTGTGTGTTTACTTGTGTGAGTGTTCTCGGCTGTGTGTGTGTGTGTGTGTGTGTGTATGTGGTGTGTGTTTACTTGTGTGAGTGTTCTCGGCTGTGTGTGTGTGTGTGTGTGTGTGTGTGTGGTGTGTGTTTACTTGTGTGAGTGTTCTCGGCTGTGTGTGTGTGTGTGTGTGTGTGTGTGTGTGTGTGGTGTGTGTTTACTTGTGTGAGTGTTCTCGGCTGTGTGTGTGTGTGTGTGTATGTGGTGTGTGTTTACTTGTGTGAGTGTTCTCGGCTGTGTGTGTGTGTGTGTGTGTGTGTATGTGGTGTGTGTTTACTTGTGTGAGTGTTCTCGGCTGTGTGTGTGTGTGTGTGTGTGTGTATGTGGTGTGTGTTTACTTGTGTGAGTGTTCTCGGCTGTGTGTGTGTGTGTGTGTATGTGGTGTGTGTTTACTTGTGTGAGTGTTCTCGGCTGTGTGTGTGTGTGTGTGTGTGTGTGTATGTGGTGTGTGTTTACTTGTGTGAGTGTTCTCGGCTGTGTGTGTGTGTGTATGTGGTGTGTGTTTACTTGTGTGAGTGTTCTCGGCTGTGTGTGTGTGTGTGTGTGGTGTGTGTTTACTTGTGTGAGTGTTCTCGGCTGTGTGTGTGTGTGTGTGTGTATGTGGTGTGTGTTTACTTGTGTGAGTGTTCTCGGCTGTGTGTGTGTGTGTGTGTGTGGTGTGTGTTTACTTGTGTGAGTGTTCTCGGCTGTGTGTGTGTGTGTGTATGTGGTGTGTGTTTACTTGTGTGAGTGTTCTCGGCTGTGTGTGTGTGTGTGTGTGTGTATGTGGTGTGTGTTTACTTGTGTGAGTGTTCTCGGCTGTGTGTGTGTGTGTGTGTGTATGTGGTGTGTGTTTACTTGTGTGAGTGTTCTCGGCTGTGTGTGTGTGTGTGTGTGTGTGTGTGTGGTGTGTGTTTACTTGTGTGAGTGTTCTCGGCTGTGTGTGTGTGTGTGTGTGTGGTGTGTGTTTACTTGTGTGAGTGTTCTCGGCTGTGTGTGTGTGTGTGTGTGTGTGTGTGTATGTGGTGTGTGTTTACTTGTGTGAGTGTTCTCGGCTGTGTGTGTGTGTGTGTGTGTGTATGTGGTGTGTGTTTACTTGTGTGAGTGTTCTCGGCTGTGTGTGTGTGTGTGTGTGTGTATGTGGTGTGTGTTTACTTGTGTGAGTGTTCTCGGCTGTGTGTGTGTGAGTGTGTTTTTACTTGTGTGAGTGTTCTTGGCTGTGTGTATGTGTGTGTGTGTGTGTATGTGGTGTGTTTTTACTTGTGTGAGTGTTCTCGGCTGCGTGAGTGTGTGTGTGTTTTTACTTGTGTGAGTGTTCTCGGCTGTGTGTGTGTGTGTGTGTTTTTACTTGTGTGAGTGTTCTCGGCTGTGTGTGTGTGTGTTTTTACTTGTGTGAGTGTTCTCGGCTGTGTGTGTGTGTGTGTTTTTACTTGTGTGAGTGTTCTCGGCTGCGTGTGTGTGTGTGTTTTTACTTGTGTGAGTGTTCTCGGCTGTGTGTGTGTGTTTTTACTTGTGTGAGTGTTCTCGGCTGTGTGTGTGTGTGTTTTTACTTGTGTGAGTGTTCTCGGCTATGTCTGTGACTCTTGCTGCGGGAGCGAGATCTGGAGCGGGAGCGGTGGCGTCTGCGTCTCTCTCTGGAGCGTGACCGGGAACGCCGCTTATCCCGAGAGACGGAGCGTGAACGCCGCCTGTGCCTTTCCCGAGAGCGAGACCTGGAAAACACAAGCACACACACAGTCAGAGTGGTTGCGCTCTGTGTGTGTGTGTATTTGAGTGTGTGTGTGTGTGTGTTACTGACCTCCTGCGTTCTCGGCTGCGAGACCTAGTCCTGATGGGGAAAAAAAAAAAAACATGGCATTGTTAGACTCACACTCATACACTCAGGTCCTCACACACACCAACACCTTTCCATCTGACCTCCTCCTCATCCGCTCCTCCCTCTCTCTCTCCTCTCGTCTCCTCAGTCTCTCCTGGTTCCTTCTCTCCTGTTTGTCCAGCACTGTCTTCTGCTCAGGGCACAGAGAACACACACACATTCAACTCACCTTCCGCTGTAAGTAAGGACGCAAATAAATATAAATAAATAAATAAATAAATAAATATTCGTCTATCTGTCCCGGAAACAAATGTGTAGAAGTATATCCACAGATCTACATGGCTTAAATAGTTTAAAAGGACTCTAATATTAGCTACCTTCAGCTGCTCAAGTTTCTCTCTGATCTGGATGAAGCCGAGATGCAATTTCCCGCCAAAGTGGTCAGCGAGACGACGGTCGTTGTCATGGAGACCCAGGTATGCTGAGCACACCTCACACACACGCAACTTCTGCTGCTGGAAACTGGATGCAGGCATTGAGTTCCTGTATTCTTCCTTCAGAGAGAAAGACAGCGGCGGAGAGGGTAAAGAACACGTCAACATCACTCCCACAGACATCAGACAAACCACATATCATATACCGTGTCCTGTCCCTCACCGTGTCCTGTCCCACACCGTGTCCTGTCCCTCACCGTGTCCTGTCAAATACCATATCCTGTCCCTCACCGTGTCCTGTCCCTCACCGTGTCCTGTCCCATACCGTGTCCTGTCCCATACCGTGTCCTGTCAAATACCATATCCTGTCCCTCACCGTGTCCTGTCCCATACCATATCCTGTCCCTCACCGTGTTCTGTCCCATACCATATCCTGTCCCTCACCGTGTCCTGTCCCATACTGTATCCTGTCCCATACCATATCCTGTCCCATACCATAGTCGTTTCTCAATATGGAGTACGTCAAATATGGACTCCCGTTCTTGGGAGTTGGGACTCGCAAGTTCAACGCGGGAGTCTGGACCCCCGATGACGTGGGAGGATGCAGTATGCTCAAACTGCATTTGAAACAGCAGAGTTCTGCTGGCTAGAGCTGGAGAGCTCGGCCCGTGAGTAGATGTCACATCTCTGAACATTTAGGACTCTCAAGGGGGTGCTACCGACCCATATTCCAATTCTGAAATATTAATTTCTCGCCTGAAAAATCTTATAAACTACATTTGGTGACAGAACAACAGTCATAAAGCGAAATTTACAGTTATGTGGTAGCTCGTCTGCCGCCATTGCGGCCACTTTTGTGAAATTCGGGTGAAATGCATTCTGGGAAAATTGACTCCCCAAGTCCACACAAGTCACCTCCTGATGCATCCTTGATAAAACCCACGAATCGAGAACACATCCAGGTATTTGATCTGTTCTTGGCTAGATGCGAACTTTGAACTGGAACAGTACTCAGGCCGTGACTGATGACGTTTCACAAGTCCACGAGAACGCAAGTACAGAGAAGAAGGCATATTGAGAAATGGCTCATAACGTATATCACTTCCACAGATTTAAGATTCACCATAAAAACAGAGACTGATCTCTGACCTCTGCATCTTTCTTCCTGCTGCGGACTTTTTCCACCTCCTGAAGAACTTTCTGGGCTTCGTCCACGTTGCCATCAGCGCCCAGCTGCTCTGCCTTGGCCAACAACTTCCCAATCTCTTCATTCAGCTCGTGCACTTTCTCCGCCTGACACACACACAAACACACACACACACAGCGCTTATTTCCTCATTTCTCTCACACGCATTCTGAGGTAAATACATACACAGTCTTCGGACACACACACACACATACCTTAGCTGCAACCTCAGCACTGATCTCCTCCTGAGTCTCTGCCAGCCGTTTCTTGGCCAGTTCAGTCCTACGGTCACAGTCAGCAATAAACGACTCCAAATGATCCACTGCCTACACACGCGCGCGCACACACACACACACACACACACAGAGAGAGAGAGAGAGAGAGTCAGCAAGTAACAACTCCTGATGATCCACCTCTTAAACACACACACTTATCCACATACACACAAACAAATAGAATTAACAAATGCAATTACCGGACACAAGCACAATTAACACAGTGATCTAATGATGGCAACAGCCACATTCCCAATCAAATACGCACAAACAGGGCCATCAAAACTCGGCTGCAGGAAAACCAGTCACAAATACCCTCACAGAGTCCAAACACACACACACACACACACACCCCCGACAGTGACACTTACGTCCA
>NC_044497.1:295000-297500 GCF_902362185.1 Chanos chanos | reverse complement strand
GTGATCACGTGTGTGTGTTTTCAGGTGTGATTGTGATTGTGTGTTTTCAGGTGTGATTGTGTGTGTGTTTTCAGGTGTGATTGTGTTTGTGTGTTTTCAGGTGTGATCACGTGTGTGTGTTTTCAGGTGTGATTGTGATTGTGTGTATTCAGGTGTGATCCTATGGCAGCAGCTCCGCACTCCTGTTAGGGGCGGTGACCTTCCGTTGGTCCACCTGCCGGACCTGGATGGAGATGGGGCAACAGACTTCGCTCTGGTTACACATAGTCCTTCACAGGTACAGAGTCTGTACACATGTGGATATTGGTTGGTGAGCGTACATGTGTGGGTGTATATGTGTGTCTGTCTTTGTGTGTGTGTGCGTGTCCGTCTGTCTGTCTGTCCATCTGTTTGTGTGTGTGCACGCGCGCGCATGTGTGTATGCGTGTGTGTGTGTGTGTGTCTGTCTGTCCATCTGTTTGTGTGTGTGTGGCTTAGTGATGAGGATTGTGGGTTTTGGAAAAGATCAAACCTGTAGTAGTGACGTCCATGTGTCCGCGTTGCTGCAGTGTTTTCCTCTCTTGGTTTTTCTGTTAGACGGTTCTGGCATTTGTGTCTGGGAGAACAGGTGACGTGATTGGCTCAGAGGTGGTTGTGGATTCTGGAACCTCACTTGCTCATCTGCCCTACATCACAGCCAGTGGAGGGCAGTACCTGCTGCTGCATAAAGGTCTGATACAGTGCCCACATGCCCACATGCCCACTGCTCAGTCACTACCACTGACTGACTACTGAATACTGCTGACTACTGAGTACTGACTACTAAATATTGCTGACTGAATATTGAATATTGAATACTGAACACTAATGACTGACTGCACTCTCAATATTGCTCAGTGCTCACTGACCATTTCTGTCTGTTGCTCTCCCTCCTCGCGCTGTCTGTAGACTCAGGGTTGTATGCAGTAGGTTTGTGGTGGTTAGCTGGTCAGGCTAAGTCTGGTTTGGAGGTCAAACTAAAGAAAGACAAGAACTGGGAGGAGAGAGCTAGCAGCCGCCCTGGACATATTCTCATCTTCGAGTAAGATTAACAACAAACACACACACACACACACACACACACACAGTCATATGGGCCAGATTACCCTTGTGTCATGTCTTTCACTGTGCCCTGTGCTCTGTGTTCAGGTCTGTGTCTCTGAGGCGAGTTGTGGAGGTCAGGAGGAGTGGGCGGGGCAGTGTCTCGCCCCTGCTGTTACTGACAGACTCCACTATCACCCTACTGCACGAAAACCTCCTCACTGCAAGCTGGTCAATGAATATCAGCAACTTATTGAGGTACACACACACACACACACAAAGACGCATGCATGCATACACGCACACACTCTCTCACGACAAACACACACACACATACTCTCACAACAAACATACATACACATACACACACACTCTCTCATGACAAACACACACACACACACACAAAGACGCATGCATGCATACACGCACACACTCTCTCACGACAGACACAAACACACATACTCTCACAACAAACATACATACACATACACACACACACTCTCTCACGACACACACACACACACACACACACACACACACACACACACACACACACTCTCACAACAAACATACATACATATACACACACACACACACACACACACATACATCAAATATACACACTCTCTCACAACAAACACACACACACACACATACACAAAGAGGCATGCATGCATACACGCACACACTCTCTCACAACAAACACACACACACTCACAACAAACATACACACACTTACATGCGTACACACACACGCGCGCACACACACACACACCAAACACGCACACATTCACATGTGCTCACACACATACACTCCTTCATAACAAACACACACACACACACACACACAGACATGCACACACACACACACACTCTCTCTCTCTCCCAACAAACAAAAACATTCTTCCACAACACACACACACACACACACACACACTATGTCACTCATCTGTTTGTGTTTTCTCAGTGCGCCGGCATTTGGACACTACAACACAGACGAGGTCCCTGATTTGGTCATTGAGGAAGACATCGGTAATTCTACAAAACGAGTGAGTCATATTGTTCTTTGAGTCGCTGTCACCTTTATAACAAAGATGGGCTTGGACTTTCTGGGTTCCCACAGTCACGGAAATCCTGGAAAAGCCATGTAATTTTAAAATCCCATTTTCCAAGCCTGGAGAAGTCATGGAATTCAGTAAATTCATTGAAAGGTTTAGAAAAGTCATGAAATTTGATTTTGTCATACCAGGGGCACAGGAGATAAAAATATACAATAAGATAAACTTTATGGATGATTGGGAGTGGGTTAGGGTTAGCCTAACCCTAACCCTAACCCTAACCCAGTTAAACAGTGTGGCGACAGAGAGTGAGGAGAGAAAACACAGTTTATCTGGTTTCGTTTTGTTCTGAGCCCCGCCCTCCAAATCGTTCGCCCCGCCCT
>NC_044497.1:275000-287500 GCF_902362185.1 Chanos chanos | reverse complement strand
CTTTTGTTTGAGAACTCTGATGGGACAGAGGATTTTGGACACAGAGCAGCCCAGTCTCTGTGTTGTTTTATTGCCGTTGAGACATTAATATTTTACAGACAGAGACCAGGGGGTTATTGTGGTTTAGTGACTAACCCAGCTGAATTAGAGCCCTATGGCTTTCTTTAGCTAGGAGAATGAAGCCATAGGGCTCTTCTATTAGGAGGTTTACTACTTACTGTGAGTTAACTCAAGTGGGTTAGCCGCTAAACCACGTACTTGGAGCACCCCCCAGGTGCGACTCTGACTGTCAAGTTTTATGTTTGCAGTCTCAGTATCTTTTACAGAATCCCATTTGAATGAGGTGATAAATAGTACAAATAAAAATGTGTTTCATTCAGTTCCCTTGGATTTTCTTTACTTTTAAAACAACTAGTATGATGATGATTACTACTATTTCTACTACTACTACTACCACTACTCCAACCCTACTACTACTACTACTACAACCCTACTACTACAACCCTACTACTACTACTACTACTACTACTACAACCCTACTACTACTATTACCACCCTACTACCATTACTACAACGCCTACTACTACTACTACTACAACCCTACTACTACAACCCTACTACTACTACTACCCTACTACCACTACTACAACCACTACTACAACCCTACTACTACTACTACAACCCTACTACTACTACAACTACTACTACTACAACCCTACTACCACTACTCCAACCCTACTACTACTACTACCACTACTACTAATAATAATAATAGTAAAGATGGCAGTAATAGCAACATTCTCACAGCACCTACAGTACAGTGTATACATGTACATTTATACACACACTTACATTGCAGTGTATACATGTACATTTATACACACACCTACAGTACAGTGTATACATGTACATTTATACAGACACTTACAGTACAGTGTATACATGTACATTTATACACACACTTACAGTACAGTGTATACATGTACATTTATACACACACTTACATTGCAGTGTATTCATGTACATTTATACACACACTTACAGTACAGTGTATACATGTACATTCATACACACACCTACAGTAAGGTCTTCGCCAGCGCGCGCTTTTAATTTTTATTTTTTTCCCCGGATAATGGATTAATTTTTTCCCGGATGCAGATTAGGATAATGAATTTTTTTGTTTTGTTTTTCCCGGATGCAGATTGGGATAATGGATTTTTTTCGTTTTGTTTTTCTCGGATGCAGATCGGGATAATGGATTAGGCCTATGGGGATGCATCAAACTTTGAAGAGTCACGAAAGCGAATTTTCGGATAGTGGATAGATAGATTACGGATAGATAGATTACGGATAGATAGATTACGGATAGGGAGGAATAGCTGTATGCACATACTGTAGGCCTATGTGTAAATTTACATATGTGTAAATGTATGGCTAATGTTAGTGTCGGCATTTACATTTATCTTGTAGACGGAGAATATATTTAATATCTAAAATTAATTTTCAGAGGAGTATCAGATACAGGTTTGAAATGCGCTATTCCTAACAAAGTTTAACCTATATTTGACACAAATGAGATTTAAAAACCAAACCAGTTAATCATAGATCTTGTCTATATACTGCCATACACACTCATATGTAAAAACATAGTCGTTTGAGTAAAATGAACAGTAATGAGTAGGCTGCTATTTACGCTACAAAGCAAATAGTGCGCTGACATTCTAACCGTTACTCTGTAATCCGACGGGAGTGGGTTAAGTAGAACAGAAGAACTGAGTTAAAGTTCTGTATAAGAGCGGTGTGTGTGGGGGGTGGGGTTAAACGCGTGGAGGAGGGTAGCGTTCTATACATTGAGCAATGTATATGAGATAGGCTACCGAAGCGCGTACGGGACTCGGGTCACGTAGGCTATCATTCGTGCTAAGTTAATGTATGTGAATAGCTGTGGGACACGTATAGTTCATGGTATTCTGGGAACGTCACGCAGCCTCAAACACACTCACACACCGAGCAGTGTGGAACTGTAACCGGAGTTTTTCACATCAGATTGGTAATCAGGATGAGCTCGAACCAAGATCACGCTCCTGTCAGACTGACCAGTATTATCCGTCAGGACTTGAAAGGTTGCGGTTGTTAGGACAACACGTCAGTCGAGATGTGAAAAGACGTTGGTCTGTTTCTTTATCTGCTGGATGTAGCGATAGGTCTATGCAGAACATTCAGCGCGTTTTATCACTACATTCAGCCGTGTGTGGGCGAGGGGGGGTGTTACCAGTCAAATTCTGGATTCAGGCTGCATGCTCTATCTTACTTGTTCTTAGAATAAACTATGCCCTCACAAATTTCATTTCTGCTCGTTGTGGTGCGACTCCGATCATAGGAGAGCAACGCGGTTCGGAGTAGGCTACGTTATAACCCTGTCATCTACCCCACTGCCCTACTGGCGACTTTCACAGTGCAGTTCGCCAAGTGTAGCAGCGGGTTACCCCAGGTGAAATTCTCTTCACACTCACACAAGCCAGTCTTCACAAATGAGGAATAGTTACTTTAAGTCTGAAAAATAAGTGCGAAATTTTTACCAGAATCAAAGTCGAATTTGCTCCTGAAAAGTAAGCTTTTCCAGCCGTTTACAATCTCCAAGCATTAACTCAAAACAGTTAGAGAAGCAGTTCAAAGATCTACCTCTTCCGGCTATGGTGCCTTGGGTTTGCTGTATTATTGAACAATTCGCGATACAAACACATAAAATACCGGCGTCAAAATGATTAATTCACACATCCGGGCGGCTACACACAGCCTAGATGTATAAACCACAAGATGAGGACCAAAGGCAACCCCGCATTCTACAGAGCATCGAGTGAGAGACTGATACTGATGTGAAAATATCTCGCAATAGTTTTCAATGTGACCTGCGTCCGCCATACCGTTTGGATAGGACAGCACGGATACCCACCATCCACGCGCGAGGCGCGTCATCAGCGCTCACTACACTGCAAAGCAAGTAAGAGGAGTCAGCGACAAGTACAAAAGTCACTTTGAACGAGCAACGGCACCTGCTATTGAGGTAAAACAAAATTGTAGAATTTTATGCATTTACTAGTTAAAACCTGTTTTTACAAACTATACCAGGTCATCACGGCCTCTGGTGCCAGTTACTGAGAATTAACTCCTTAGTATTGTCAACTATACATTCAGTGTGATCAAAATGAAAGCAAAACGGGAAACTAAGCGTTGTTCGTCAGCTGAGTAATTGTTTTAATTATTCGATCGCGTGTACTTTAGCCTATATGCAAGGCATGTGATATAAACCGGCAATCTGTAAGTATTTTAAGGAAATATAATATATTGATTTTATGTGAAAGAATGTCTTATTCATCAGCAATGGTTAACTGGAGCTTAGCCTACCAGTTTACCTTGCTGTTGTGTCGACCCTATCTGGCGGTTAAAGCAGACATTTCCGCCAGAGGGAAGAAAAGAGGACTTTCACATCTTTATATGATCAGACTCTTCGTGTTACCCTGAGATGACCCCCATACGCAGATGACGTTGTTCGGCGCTATAGATGATGTGCGTTCAGTCAGACTTCTAGAACACTCTGAGGTACCATAGTGCGGACTGGCTGCCCAAATTCTGAGTCCGGTGGCACATCCGCCTATTCACGCTTCAGAGTGTGCTACGACCGACGGCATTGTCAGGTTTCGATACATTTGTGTCTGCAGCATGTGTGTGTGTGTGTTCTGCTTACCTTTCATGGTATGTTGAATGTTAGGTGCAGACCGAGGAGGTGCCGGCACCTTCGTGTGAGCGCGTGCGCATCTGATTTAAAAACTAGGCTGCTATGGTTGTAGACGCGTTTATAAGATTGTAAATCTACTCTCCCTTTCTCCTGTATATGTGTGTGTGTGTGTGTGTGTGTTGTTATTTTTTAATTCAGAGGTGAAAAATGGCAGAGGACATCCAAGCGAAGCTTGAAAAATATCGGACTGCTCCATTTGACGCCCGTTTTCCGAACCAGAACCAAACCAGGAACTGCTGGCAGAATTACTTAGGTCAGTGTTGATATCAGAGGAAATAACCTGATAACCTCATAACCTATGAACACACACACACACACACACACAGACCTACCTATGGTTCTTTTTCTCTTTGTGTGTCCGAATTAGTGACCACTGCTTTAAAGCTCTCAGCAGATTTTTGCCAACCCTCTCCCTGTGCCTCTGCTCCTCAGGGCTGTTCTTCACATGATTTATTACAGATCATGGAAGTTCCTCCCTCTGCTCTCACACACACACACACACACACAGAGTCTGTTGTTTTATTTCTAATCATGATTGTATTTTTAGATTATCATCGCTGCCAAAAAGCTCTGGAGGCCAAAGGGGTTGACGTGGCTCCATGTGACTGGTACAAACGTGTGTACAAATCTCTCTGCCCCCTTTCCTGGGTAAGTAAGACACACACACACGCACACACGTACACACACATGCACACACGCGCACGCACGCGCGCACACACGCACGCACGCACGCACACACACACACACACACAACTGAATTCTGGCTCCAGTACTAATTTCTGACCTGAGTATATTGGGGTGTCTGTGTTAGTCAGGGAGATCACTGGCATCCAGATGGATGGTATTCAGCCATTTGACAGTAATGGTGTGTGTGTGTAGGTGTGTGTGTGAAACACCTGCTCCGGAATCATATAGAACAATCTTTTTCCCTGAAGCCATAATATTTTGACTCGTGAGCTTAACCACTGTTTCTGTGTCACAAACTGTTTTTTAACAGGTAGTGTAATTTATAAATCTATTTACATATTTATTTAAGACCTGTTAGATATTTCATATGATCATCCTACTGTATGTTTAAATAGAGTTGTGTTGTCCTGTGGTGGATGTGTTTTTAAATAAATCTGTTTGTTGCAACATAAACCTTTTTGAATCAGCACCTCCGAGAGACTTGAACAAATGGCAATAACTTGTACAAACCCAACAAAACGGTTACTAATGTTTGTACCTGTTCTCTCACCTGTGTGTGTGTGTGTGTGTGTGCGTGTGTGTGTGTATCCCAGCTGGAGAAATGGGACGGCCAACGTGAAGACGGGACGTTTCCAGGGAAGATCTGATCGTTTCTGGAGAGACAATCTGGTCACCAGGGATGTTTATCCCCTAGCCACAGGGCCTTAAAACTCTGTTCCATACTGCACCTGTGGCAGAGTGTGTGAGAACACAGTCGAGTCATTCCTGTATAAACTGTTTTACTGCAGATTCTGCATTAAAGTCTCAGGACTTCAAAGGACACAGTTTGTGTGGTCTATCGTTGGTAATTTGTGATTCTTCACATTAACATGATCAAAAGCAGATGTTGGTGTAGTGTCATTCATATTGTTCCTCTCATGGAACAACAGGCCAAGTTGAAATGGAGCGGCAGGCAGAGGCGGAACTAATGGTAAGCGAGTAATGCAACTGCATTGGGGTCCGCGACGGTCGGAGGCCCGTAAGCGACAACTTCTTAAGAAGACTGATCGACCCTTTAAACATATATAGTGCCGTCCTGCAGAGTCATCTGGTTGATGGTGCGTCATTCTTAATGTCATTGACAGAGTAAGTAACACAATAGGAGCTAACAGTTATACTCACATTTGTATGGACTCATGGCTACATGTTACAGTTCTAAATGAAGTTTTCATGAGGATTAATGGACTTGATTCGGTGTTCAAAAAGTGGGCACTCGGAATTCTGGGACATGGTAATTACGAGCATGCGTACGGCGTGGCAAAAAACCAGTCCATTGAGCTTGGGCTATCTAAATGTCCATACAATGAAACGAGTCAGGAAGCAATGGAGTACAAGTACAGTCATAAACGCGGGTTTCAAAAAACGAATATTAAAAGAAGCAGCTGAGAAACACAAAGCACTTCCTCCAAAAACAGGTAATTTCTCACCATCACCAACAATGTTAATTATCCGTTGTGATGCGCCGTCACCAACGATGTTTTTCATCTGTTGCAGTGCGCCAACACCAGATCTAGTCAAGTAGCCCATCATTATCGTGATTTGATTTGGGAAATGTTAATGCATTCCATTAGGCCCATGCATAGGCCTTGCTATTTTCTCTCCCTTCCCTTAACTTATGGTAGTCTGTTGCCTATTACTAGAGGCCCTATTAATATAATTGTGGCGGCAACTGTGCCGTGCATTTCATTACGGCTGTTCGCGTCAAAGTACTTCTCCCGTTCGCTACTGACACCACATCACCATGCGCTCTGCTTTAGTGAGATGAGTCGGGGCCCCGCCCGCCTTGACCATCCTGCATCGGGGTTGGCTTGTTACGCCCCTGGGAGAGGAGTTGTTTGCAGCATTCATGTGTAGAGCAGGTCATGCACTCCAAATAGTCCTCTGCTGCCCCCTAGTGTTAAGACAGCCAATTTGTCGACAGAACTCACAAAACAATTTTTATTTTCTCTACGGAAAACCAGCAACAAATGCTTTTGTAACTTTTTTCCACGATTAATAATCATTTATTGATCAAATGACTGGGGTTTCAGTTTAGAAGCTGGGGGGTGGGGGCAGGTGAGACGGAGAGAGAGACAGGAGAGAGAGAGAGAGAGAGAGAGACAGAGACAGGAGTAAGGTCCAATATACCAGCAGTAAGAGACAAAAACAGTCATGACCTCAGACAGTTTTAAAAGTTCCTCATAAACAATAAAAACAATAATCTACAACATGCCATTAACACACACACACACAGAGAAAACACTCATCTTGTCAAACATATTTTATTGACACAAATAAATCTACATTAATTTACACTAATCTAAAACAGGTTTAAAAATACATAAATGTCTGAACCTTTAGATCGATACTGGAGCTGAGGCTCCAAACTGATTTGGAAACAAATACAGAAACTCAGAGCTGACAGATAAACACTGAACCCCAAACCCTCTCACCTCTAATAAGCAGCAAAACTCTTATATTTAATATTTAAAACAGAGACAGCTCTAAGGATGCAGGCACCCTACAACACACACACACACACACACACACACACACACTCACTCACACACACACACACACACACACACACACACTCACACACACACACACACACACACTCACTCACACACACACACACACACACACACACACACTCACACACACTCACTCACTCACTCACTCACTCACTCACTCACTCACTCACTCACTCACACACACACACACACACACACACACACACACACACTCACTCACTCACTCACTCACTCACTCACTCACTCACTCACTCACTCACTCACACACACACACACACACACACACACACACACACACACACACACACACACACACACACACACACTCACTCACACACTCACTCACACAGAGCCAGATATATTATCAATGGCTCTGTATTTCTCAGTCTCTATAGGAGTAAAATATTGAGGACAGAGTGAAACTGTATTGTTTGGTTTTCTGAGGTAATTTTTACTTTCCTGTGTATGGAGTGTTAGGGTTAGGGTTACGAATGTGTCTCAGTTTTATACTAAGATCTGAAAGTGACAGATGCAGACATTGGGGTCCACATTCGTTGTGCTTACAGAATCTGTTGTTTGTGCCTAAAATCACTGGGCAACACAAACCATGAGTTATTATTTTTTATCTAAAACAGATTACAGGAGTAACTCTATTTCACATTAAATAAGTGTATGGGTCTGTGTAATGCATTTATGTGTGTTATGAACGTGTAACAGAAATAAGACTTTGTGTGAGTGTGTGGTGTGTGTGTGAGTCTGTGTGAGTCTGTGTGAGTGTGTGTGTGTCTGTGTGAGTGTGTGTGTGTGTCTGTGTGGTGTGTGTGTGTCTGTGTGAGTGTGTGAGTGTCTGTGCGAGTGTGTGAGTGTGTCTGTGTGGTGTGTGTGTGTGTCTGTGTGGTGTGTGTGTGTCTGTGTGAGTGTCTGTGTGGTGTGTGTGTGTGTCTGTGTGGTGTGTGTGTGTCTGTGTGAGTGTGTGTGTGTCTGTGTGGTGTGTGTGTGTCTGTGTGGTGTGTGTGTGTCTGTGTGAGTGTGTGTGTGTCTGTGTGAGTGTGTGTGTGTGTGTGTGTGTGTGTGAGTGTGTCTGTGTGAGTGTGTGTGTGTCTGTGTGGTGTGTGTGTGTGTCTGTGTGAGTGTGTGTGTGTCTGTGTGGTGTGTGTCTGTGTGAGTGTGTGTGTGTCTGTGTGAGTGTGTGTGTGTCTGTGTGAGTGTGTGTGTGTCTGTGTGGTGAGTGTATAGGATGTGTTATGTAAGGTGTAACAGCAATGAGATGGTTCAGTCTGTTCTTGCCTTTGTTGTAAAAGCTGTGTGTGCTGGGTATTCTTGTAGGGAGGGTGTGTATATTGTGTCAATCTATTATAATATATGTATATACATTGTGTGTGTGTTTGCGTGTATAAATTTAAAGGTCACTTTTAACATGTTCACATGGTCTCTGTTGTTGGTATTCTGGTATAAATTGTTACACAGATATTTATCAAAAACATCAGCAGAACATACAGCTCTGTATTACATACAACCACAAGATCAGGGTCTGTCTGTCTGTCAGTATGTGGGTGTGTAGTGTGTGTCTGTCTTTCAGTACTTGGGTGTGTAGTGTGTGTCTGTCTGTCAGTACTTGGGTGTGTAGTGTGTGTCTGTCTGTCAGTATGTGGGTGTGTAGTGTGTGTCTGTCTGTCAGTACTTGGGTGTGTAGTGTGTGTCTGTCTGTCAGTACTTGGGTGTGTAGTGTCTGTCTGTCAGTACGTGGGTGTGTAGTGTGTGTCTGTCTGTCAGTATGTGGGTGTGTAGTGTGTGTCTGTCTGTCAGTACTTGGGTGTGTAGAGTGTGTCTGTCAGTACTTGGGTGTGTAGTGTGTGTCTGTCTGTCAGTACTTGGGTGTGTAGAGTGTGTCTGTCTGTCAGTACATGGGTGTGTAGTGTGTGTCTGTCTGTCAGTACTTGGGTGTGTAGTGTGTGTCTGTCTGTCAGTACTTGGGTGTGTAGAGTGTGTCTGTCTGTCAGTACATGGGTGTGTAGTGTGTGTCTGTCTGTCAGTATGTGGGTGTGTAGTGTGTGTCTGTCTTTCAGTACTTGGGTGTGTAGTGTGTGTCTGTCTGTCAGTACTTGGGTGTGTAGTGTGTGTCTGTCTGTCAGTACTTGGGTGTGTAGTGTGTGTCTGTCTGTCAGTACTTGGGTGTGTAGTGTGTGTCTGTCTGTCAGTACGTGGGTGTGTAGTGTGTGTCTGTCTGTCAGTACTTGGGTGTGTAGTGTGTGTCTGTCTGTCAGTACTTGGGTGTGTAGTGTGTGTCTGTCTGTCAGTACGTGGGTGTGTAGTGTGTGTCTGTCTGTCAGTACTTGGGTGTGTAGAGTGTGTCTGTCTGTCAGTACATGGGTGTGTAGTGTGTGTCTGTCTGTCAGTACTTGGGTGTGTAGTGTGTGTCTGTCTGTCAGTACATGGGTGTGTAGTGTGTGTCTGTCTGTCAGTACTTGGGTGTGTAGTGTGTGTCTGTCTGTCAGTACTTGGGTGTGTAGAGTGTGTCTGTCTGTCAGTACATGGGTGTGTAGTGTGTGTCTGTCTGTCAGTACTTGGGTGTGTAGTGTGTGTCTGTCTGTCAGTACATGGGTGTGTAGTGTGTGTCTGTCTGTCAGTACTTGGGTGTGTAGTGTGTGTCTGTCTGTCAGTACATGGGTGTGTAGTGTGTGTCTGTCTGTCAGTACTTGGGTGTGTAGTGTGTGTCTGTCTGTCAGTACATGGGTGTGTAGTGTGTGTCTGTCTGTCAGTACTTGGGTGTGTAGTGTGTGTCTGTCTGTCAGTACATGGGTGTGTAGTGTCTGTCTGTCAGTACTTGGGTGTGTAGTGTGTGTCTGTCTGTCAGTATGTGGGTGTGTAGTGTGTGTCTGTCTGTCAGTACTTGGGTGTGTAGTGTGTGTCTGTCTGTCAGTACGTGGGTGTGTAGTGTGTGTCTGTCTGTCAGTACATGGGTGTGTAGTGTGTGTCTGTCTGTCAGTACTTGGGTGTGTAGTGTGTGTCTGTCTGTCAGTACTTGGGTGTGTAGAGTGTGTCTGTCTGTCAGTACTTGGGTGTGTAGTGTGTGTCTGTCTGTCAGTATGTGGGTGTGTAGTGTGTGTGTGTCTGTCAGTACTTGGGTGTGTAGTGTGTGTCTGTCTGTCAGTACGTGGGTGTGTAGTGTGTGTCTGTCTGTCAGTACGTGGGTGTGTAGTGTGTGTCTGTCTGTCAGTACATGGGTGTGTAGTGTGTGTCTGTCTGTCAGTACTTGGGTGTGTAGTGTGTGTCTGTCTGTCAGTACTTGGGTGTGTAGAGTGTGTCTGTCTGTCAGTACATGGGTGTGTAGTGTGTGTCTGTCTGTCAGTACTTGGGTGTGTAGTGTGTGTCTGTCTGTCAGTACATGGGTGTGTAGTGTCTGTCTGTCAGTACTTGGGTGTGTAGTGTGTGTCTGTCTGTCAGTATGTGGGTGTGTAGTGTGTGTCTGTCTGTCAGTACTTGGGTGTGTAGTGTGTGTCTGTCTGTCAGTACGTGGGTGTGTAGTGTGTGTCTGTCTGTCAGTACATGGGTGTGTAGTGTCTGTCTGTCAGTACTTGGGTGTGTAGTGTGTGTCTGTCTGTCAGTATGTGGGTGTGTAGTGTGTGTCTGTCTGTCAGTACTTGGGTGTGTAGTGTGTGTCTGTCTGTCAGTACTTGGGTGTGTAGTGTGTGTCTGTCTGTCAGTACTTGGGTGTGTAGTGTGTGTCTGTCTGTCAGTACGTGGGTGTGTAGTGTGTGTCTGTCTGTCAGTACTTGGGTGTGTAGTGTGTGTCTGTCTGTCAGTACGTGGGTGTGTAGTGTGTGTCTGTCTGTCAGTACTTGGGTGTGTAGTGTGTGTCTGTCTGTCAGTACTTGGGTGTGTAGTGTGTGTCTGTCTGTCAGTACATGGGTGTGTAGTGTCTGTCTGTCTGTCAGTATGTGGGTGTGTAGTGTGTGTCTGTCTGTCAGTACATGGGTGTGTAGTGTCTGTCTGTCTGTCAGTACATGGGTGTGTAGTGTGTGTACTGTGAATAGTATATGTGTGCATGGACTGGTGTAGTGTGTACTGTGTCTATAGTGTGTGTCTATAGTGTGTGTGTGTGTGTGTGTGTACTGTGTCTATAGTGTGTGTCTATAGTGTGTGTGTGTGTGTACTGTGTCTATAGTGTGTGTGTGTGTGTACTGTGTCTATAGTGTGTGTGTGTGTGTACTGTGTCTATAGTGTGTGTGTGTGTACTGTGTCTATAGTGTGTGTCTATAGTGTGTGTGTGTGTACTGTGTCTATAGTGTGTGTCTATAGTGTGTGTGTGTGTGTACTGTGTGTATAGTGTGTGTGTGTGTGTGTGTGTACTGTGTCTATAGTGTGTGTCTATAGTGTGTGTGTGTGTACTGTGTCTATAGTGTGTGTCTATAGTGTGTGTGTGTGTACTGTGTCTATAGTGTGTGTCTATAGTGTGTGTGTGTGTACTGTGTCTATAGTGTGTGTGTGTGTGTATAGTGTGTGTCTATAGTGTGTGTGTGTGTACTGTGTCTATAGTGTGTGTCTACAGTGTGTGTGTGTGTGTGTGTGTGTCTATAGTGTGTGTGTGTGTACTGTGTCTATAGTGTGTGTGTGTGTGTACTGTGTCTATAGTGTGTGTGTGTGTATAGTGTGTGTCTACAGTGTGTGTGTGTGTACTGTGTCTATAGTGTGTGTCTACAGTGTGTGTGTGTGTACTGTGTCTATAGTGTGTGTCTACAGTGTGTGTGTGTGTACTGTGTCTATAGTGTGTGTGTGTGTGTACTGTGTCTATAGTGTGTGTGTGTGTATAGTGTGTGTCTACAGTGTGTGTGTGTGTACTGTGTCTATAGTGTGTGTCTACAGTGTGTGTGTGTGTACTGTGTCTATAGTGTGTGTGTGTGTGTACTGTGTGTATAGTGTGTGTGTGTGTGTGTGTGTGTACTGTGTCTATAGTGTGTGTCTATAGTGTGTGTGTGTGTACTGTGTCTATAGTGTGTGTACTGTGTCTATAGTGTGTGTGTGTGTACTGTGTTTGCATACAGATGTGGATGGGTGTCTTGCACTATCTTCTCTTGGTCACTTTTCCAGAGTCTGACATACATGTGTTTGGTCGAAGGGCTGGAACAAAAAAAAATTAAACCAAAGTCAAATTATGAAAAAGCAGTGTGTCACTCCAGTGTCTGTGCGCGTGCGTGTGTCTACCTGGGTCTGCTGTTTGCTTCTTCCTGGTTTGCTGAATGACCCTGTTCTCATTGGTCATCTTCACATCCTGGTCCTCTGTATGGTTGCTATGGACACAGTTTCCAGCAGTGAGCAATAGAGACATACACAGTGAGTTCATATACACTCAGAAGAGAAGCACATCTCTCTGTCTGGGACTGATATCATACACATTTCCATACATGATAATCAATCCAATGCATTAAGATACATTTTAAGCAGCTAACAATTTGATATGATATGAT
>NC_044497.1:247500-267500 GCF_902362185.1 Chanos chanos | reverse complement strand
ATTCATATTATAATCAGTACTGATCCACACTACTCATATTATAATCAATACTGATCCACACTATTCATATTATAATCAATACTGATCCACACTATTCATATTATAATCAATACTAATGCACACCATTCATACCCTCCCCTTACCCCTCTATAAGAGTCCTCTGGTGATTTGTTGTAGTTCCAGATGCGCAGGCCAGCGATGGGCTGTGACTGGCTGAACTGTATGGTGAGGGTGTGGTCATATCCGGATGTGAATGGGATTAACCACATGTGTTCATCATCTGTAGTGATGTTCTGCCCATCGATCAGCCTATAGAGAGAGATCAGATTATATAGTAGATATCATTCTTTACTATAATACATGATCCATTTGCCTTCTTTATCTTGTCATCTAATATTAACTATTATTAATATACTTTAGGATTTAGAGGTTAATGGAGAAAGTATACTCCATGTCATTCCTCTTTTAATATATTGTTTTGTCTCTGTCTGGGTGCTGCACCTTAAAAACAGAGAGAACCATCTATGGACAGACAGGAAAACAGATGTAGGGAGAGGAGGGTGTGACAGGGAGAGACTGAAGCACAAAAAGGAGAGATTTCAGGAGGAAGAAAGAAAGTGAGAGAGAAATAGAGAGAAAGGAAAGTGTGACTGGTTGAGGAGGAGGAAGATGGACCACACTTACTTGTCCAGGGTTCGCAGGTCATTGTTGTATTCAGGGAGGTCATTTAGGTCCTGCGGTGATGCTGTTACCATGGTAATGTCAAGGGGGACACTCTCGCCCTCTTGACCCACAACCTCCAACCCTGTCAGACCCAGGTAGTGAGGGTCACCCCAGGTCAGACCCAGGGTTAACCTTAGACCTGCACATATGCATACTGTCAAAAATCTACACATCCACGTACATATTTAATTTCACAACATTTGAAATTAGGATCAACCAAGTCAGAATTTTTGCAGCTTCATACAGATGTGTTAACTAAGAAAACTACAGCTTTAGACAGATGTCCTCACCCCCTTTTCAAATGGATTATCTGTCGCATAAGCTTTTTCTGTAGGATTCAAATATTTCAGAATGTTAATCTTTAGTTTTTTAGCTATTACATGCTGGATTTTGGTACATTCTTCATATTACTGTTATCTTGAAAGTTGTCAAAGCTCACTGATATCAACTTTAGATTTTCTAAAGGATGCTATATTTGCCCCCAAAATACAAACGAGTTTAGAGATATTGATTTCTCCTAAATGTAATTCAATCTTATGACTTTCTCCCTCCATCCTGAGAAGACCCCTGCTCCTGCTCTAGGCGCATAGACACAGTGTAACTTCAGAACCATATCCAGGGACAGCAACTGCTCAGCCAACACCTACACAACAACAAAAGCACATGGCTTTCCAAGACAGCAACAAAAGCACATGGCTTTCCAAGACAGCAACAAAAGCACATGGCTTTCCAAGACAACAACAAAAGCACATGGCTTTCCAAGACAACAACAAAAGCGACGTGGCGTTTTGACAAGCGAGAACAGTGGTTCAGTAGAGAACAGTGGTTCAAAAGAGAACAGTGGTTCAGAAGAGAACACTTCCTAACTGGAGAAGCCCAACATGCCTACTGCACCCTCCCTTGGGAATCAGCAGAGGACCATGACACACTCAAGACAGAGATCCTGGCATGGATGGATCTCTCCGCAGTCTCCATTGCCCAGCAGAACTCAGATAAAACTGAAATATTAGTCCTTGGACCCAAGTACTTAAGAAATAAGCTGACGGTCTCACTGCCATTTCATGCACTGCAGGTTAGAATCCTGGGGTTGTGATGGACATTAATTTAACATTTGAAACCCACATTAGTAATATTGCAAGAAAAGCATAGCATATAGCTAATTTTCTTAGCCAAGAGGACTGAGGTGGTGGACCATGGTCATTGAGTGTTTTTGGTGAGTCCAAATGGCTATGCCACCCGCTACTTCTCCCCTCTCTATTTCTTTTTTGGATTATTTTTGGTTAAATGCTGCATTAATTAGGGTTGCCGGTGCTCCAGTGCTACACTCGAATCAGAATCGACATCATTCTAAAACATCTCAACAGAACTCTACCTTATGCTTGGGTTCGCTTAACAACCTTGTCCCCTCCTTTCTTTTGTCTTCTCTTCTCTGTCCCAACACTGGGGTATCCATTCTGAGGTCTACACTGTACCAGTCCCAAGCCTCTGCTCCCAGCATGAGCCATATTGACACCTGTCCATTGTGCCCAGACCTCCTGCAAGCCCCTATTGTGAAGCAGTGGCCCACCTGTGATGCTCTGGACTGTGGAACCAAGACCAACTTGTCCTTTATAGCCACATCATAATCAGTTTTGACTGTTGTAAAGTGAATCATTCTTAGCCATTATACAGTTTGTCTTAAAGACAGAATTGTTGATATGAACACTGCTTAGTGGTCAAATTAATCTGTATCTGATACCACCTAGAACCTGTATATATTAAATCTTTTGTACTGTAAACATGTCAAATACTGATAATAATTTTTTTAAACCATTGAATCTGGTAACCCTGGACTCATTTCATACTGTAATTATCTCCATTCTATGTGCTGGCCAGAGGAGGATAGGTTCCCCCTGTTAAGTCTTGGTTCCTCCCAAGGTTCTTTCCCCCTATTCACTTCCTTAGGGAGTTTTTCTTTGCCACTGTTGCCTTGGAGTTTCTCATTGAGGGCTTAGGCAGTGACCTCTGTAAAGCTACTCAAATAAACTTGAACTTGATTATGCCGCCCGGCATCTACTGTTCCTGCTTTTCAGCAGTGCTGGGATCCCAAAGGAGATCCTAACTGACCAAGGGATACCATTTGTCTCCCAGCTGATGGCAGACTTTCATAGGCTCCTTGGGATGAAACATCTTCGAATCTCGGTGTACCATCCACAGACCGACAGCCTTGTGGAAAGACGTTCAGAAGGATCGTCAAGCGAGTGGTTACTGATGATGGGTGTGGCTGGGGCTTGATGCTGCCTTATGCGCTCTTCAGTGTCCAGAAAGTTCCCCTGATGTGTGTCTGCCCCCTTCTCCAGACTCAGACAGATCTGCCTCCTGTCCAGAGCAGACTGCCAGTAAGCCCAGAGAGAGCGCCCACACCGGCCACACCAGAGCCCCAGGGTCAAGGGTCAAGACCCTGACTGACCGAGGTGGGGTGGGGGTCACACATCCAGATCCCATTCCTCTGTTGTTGGCATGTGTTCTAGAGCCTGTGGAGGAGGTCCATATCGTTGAGGAGCTTGGCACGGCACAGCAACAGGGGCTCAATCCCTTGATATTTTCTTCTCGACCTTTGTCTGAACTCAGGGCATCTAGCATCACATCGACACCTATAGGTGGTCCCCAAGCCAGATGGCACCTTGCACTTCTGCAATTCTGGAAGCTGAACGAGAGGTCATGGTTTGACAGCTTACCCATGCCTCTCTTGGATGGGCTGTTGAAATAGCGAGGTAAGGCAAGATTATTTTTGACTTTTGACTTGACTAAAGGCTATTGGCAGGTAGCCTGGGAGAAGACATATCTTCGGCACTCTGGCAGAACTCCAGCAGTACCAAGTTCTTCCCTTTGGTGTCCATGGGACCCCTGCCCTGTCCCAATGACGGACATCATCCTCTTGCCCACCGAGACTATGGTGCTGCTTACCCGGATTATGTAGTTGTCCACACAGACAACTGGGGTGAACATGTTGTTCAGCCATGTGGGGTGCTTGAAGCAATCCTGACAGCCAATGCAACCAAATGTCACCTAGGCCCGTTTCCCCTGACCGACAACTAAAAAGGAGGTACAGGCTGTCTTGGGGCTGGCAGGATATTATCAGTACTTGTGAGCGCGTCATTTCTCCTCCACAGCCTCACTGCTGTTCAGACCTGACCAAGGAGGGCCAACTGAAGAAGATCCACCGGACACCAGTTGTGGAGGAAGCATTTCAGGCCTTAAAAACTACATTAACATAATGTATGTTAATTGTACGAGGGGCAGCCGTGGTCTAACGGAGGGTTGCCGGTTCGATTCCCAGGCCCAACGTCCATGGCTGTGTGCTTCGGCACTCTGTGTGCCCTTGAGCAAGGCACTTAACCCTAATGCTCCCCGGGCGCAGAGGAATGCTGCCCATTGCTCCTGCGTCCGTTGTGTGTTCACTACTGGTGTGTTGGATGGGTTAAATGCAGAGGACAAATTCACTGCTCACTGTTCACAGTGTGTGTGTGCAATCACTGAAACTTACACTTAACTTAATTAAGTAAGTTAAGGCTGTTCGTAGCACATCAGAATTCAGCAGGCCTTTCCATCTAAACGTGGAAATTCCTCTGAGAGGCCTGGGGGCAGCCCTGTTCTATACCTGCCCCAGAAGCCAAGTCTAAACAAAGTGAAAGACACTATTGCTTGGGTCACCAGATGGTTCCTGACACCCCAGGATTTCTGTTTCTCATCAGCTCCTAGCTAGTCTGAGAGGAGGTCAACAAAACACACAATCTAGTACAGTCACAATGCCTTTCTCACAGAGAGACTGTGGATACTCACATTTCCCTGTGTGAAGTCCTGAGGATCGATCTTCTGATTCTGCCGGATTTGAATGGAATTTCTGATGAACACATCAAAGACAAAAATAATCAACAATTAACAAATCACAAACAAGGCACATTCACATCATTTTAGAAACACTACAAACACACGCATTCACACCATGTCACACACTGTATACACTCACAAATGATATAAAAACAATTTCACATGTGAATTATTCACACACACAAACAAATTTGCACATATATTCCATGCAGGTTTGGGAGGGTTACTGTACAGATTACTAATTACCTGTTTAAAAAGGTACTTCGTAACCTAATCGAAATGATTACTATATTACTCTAATGTAATCTGATTACATTAATCCAAAGGATTATTATATTACACTACGGTAATCTGATTACTTTCCATTAGTTTTGGATTATTCCTCCTTCCCGAGCCATATATACAAATGAGAAGGGAAACAATTTCAATGAAAAACTTTTAACTAAGAGTCTTCTGTAACACCAGGCAAGTCACAAACAGCCATCATATGGACTGACAGTAACTTATCATATGCAGATTCGGTAAATGAAATTAGTGGAATGACAGCGAGTCACTATATATGGGCAGGGAGAGCAAAATTTCTGAAATGAGAGTAAATTACTGGATATGGACAAGGTGAATGGAATTTCAACTATAAATCATAAGATTACGCTGTTTTATCTTAAGAGACAAATTAAGGACATGTATGAGGTATACTCACTGTATATAAATTGTGTGTTTTGCATATAATAAATCAGGCATGTCCTTCTCACTTGATTTTCAGAAAAAAAAATTGTTTTGGTGAACAATCAAAACTTGTCAGCATACACCTGACATTAAAAAAATACAACATAAGAAAAGAAAACATAGTTCGATTTTGGTTTAGTTAAGCCACGGGCTCACTACATGACTTTCAAAGTCGTAAGATTGCTGTACTGTTCACACTACACAACTTGTTATCTTGTAATTGTGAATCTTGAAGTCATTGTGGTTTGCACACTACATGACCGATCAGTGACAAGGGGTCACACATTACAAGATCTTTCACCAGGAGGAATCTCCGATGAGTCTGTCTGATCTGATCTCCAAAACTATGTTTTGTCACGAAAACACACGCGAGAAGTGACACAGGGACTGACGCGATTCCAGATAGACAGATAGATAGACAGACAGACAGACAGACAGACAGATAGACAGACAGACAGACAGACAGACAGATAGCTAGCTAGCTAGATACTTCATTAATCCTGAAGGAAATTTAGGATACAAATATTAGGAAATGTAGATACCATGTGCGAGACATGGATTTTTTTCTTCCAAAAACAGATGTCAGCAAGAAGCGAGCAGTACAAGTTGTTTGCGCTCCAATTTGCAGTGAGAAAATAAGGAGGAAAAAGAAAAGAATGTGTTGATGTTGTACAACTCTTCCCCCAGGTTTACCTTCACCCCGTTTCTTGCGCTCTCATTGGCTGTAGCTTGTCGCCGGACTCACTGGCAGTCACAATACTTTTCACACTACAGGATTTGGGCCCCCTGATAGGTCCAGATATTTAGCCTGATAGATATTTTTCAGGAGTCTGAGAGGCATCGGTGAGTCTCTCGGATGGCGTCTTTGAACAGTTCAAACATAGCGACTGAGAGCCAATTTGCGAGCCCTGAGTGAACGCCGCTTTGCCTCTGATCTGGGGCTTTTGTCGGCGATCTCCAAAACCTGTCGGTGAGTGGAGAATCAGGCCTAAAATCATGTAGTGTGAACTTAGCATTAAAGTGTAATCAGAATAAAACAGAGAGCTGGGCCTTATTGGGATGAAGATCCTGAGGTAGCAATTTTTTCCTCATGGAGAAGATTTATGGAGAAAGGTTGCCGACCCCTGACGCAGACTAACAATGTCAAATGTCAAATGTCAGGGTCAATGAACAGAAACAAGCAGTTTTGCCTAGGGTTTCACGTGGACAATATTAACACTGTTAATCAAGAGCATGATAGTGCACCTTAACTACAGGCTGTGGTTTTTACCTTTCCAGAAGAGCCAGTCACTGACACATGAGTAACTTTCAGTGCTCTACACATTCCTCTCATGTGTGAGTCATACAATTCTTTGGCTTTCTCTGGTGTGTCAAAACATTGACTGTTACTATCATGGGTAAAGTGGAGTAGAGGCCAAACTTGAAGACTTCACTTCTTTGAACTCGGCTTATTCCCCAAACTTTGCACTAAAATCCTCACGGAAAAACACCTGGTACCTGGTATCAGCACAGTACATGTGTGAGAACCAAGTCTCTCAACAGTACCTCTTCAAAGAACTGACAGGGTTTCAGCCCTGCATGTTCTCAGGATTAATCTATGCGACTTTTTCCACCTTCTCTCTTAAACACGATGGCTGTGTCCGAAATGGCATACTACCGTACTACATACTACATACTAGCCTAGTATACACTGCATACTGCGCACTACTCCACACACTAGTATACAGTATGGTACACAATTATGACAACTTTGGTGTAGTGTACTACACGTTTGCTATCGGTTGGGCTATCTGTTCTGTTAAAATCGAACAACACACGACAACCACAAATATGTATCAAAAGTAGCCCTATAAGAAAGCGTATGAAGATTTATTACACCAAAATATGCAGCTGATACATTTATATTCGGAACTGCAGCTGCAGTTGTAGTTGAAGCTGGTTCAGTCGCTGTCCGCCATGTTTTTAAAATTTTTTGACAGTTGGAAATCACCGCGTTGCTTCATGGGATGCAGTAGTCGGCGAAGTGAGCTCGGGATGTATACTAGAAATTTTCGCCAGGGTAGTACATCATCCGGGTAACTGTCGTGTACTGCAAAATTTTTATTTTTCACGTACTGCATACTACATACTACTTTTACGTCATAATTAGTATGCGAGTAGTATGTAGTATGCCATTTCGGACACAGCCGATGTCTTCTTGTAGCTTCAGCGTACATGAACCTCACCGCAGTCATTGAGCCCGTGCTCTACCTCACAAAGGCGTTCACTGTGCCGCTCATAGTAAGATTTCACCTGCCCCACAATAGTGTTCACAGGCGGTAAAAGGCATTTTCACAATCGCTTTTGTGGAGAAAACACACTCTGAGCTAAATGAGTTGTTCTGGTAGATCAGAAGAATCAGCCCTGGAACAGCCGCATCTTCAGCTCCCCTAACTCTGGCATCTTCAGCTCCCCTAACTCTGGCATCTTCAGCTCCCCTAACTCTGGCATCTTCAGCTCCCCTAACTCTGGCATCTTCAGCTCCCCTGACTCTGGCATCTTCAGCTCCCCTAACTCTGGCATCTTCAGCTCCCCTAACTCTGGCATCTTCAGCTCTCCTGACTCTGGCATCTTCAGCTCCCCTAACTCTGGCATCTTCAGCTCCCCTAACTCTGGCATCTTCAGCTCCCCTAACTCTGGCATCGCATCTTCAGCTCCCCTAACTCTGGCATCTTCAGCTCCCCTAACTCTGGCATCTTCAGCTCCCCTAACTCTGGCATCTTCAGCTCCCCTGACTCTGGCATCTTCAGCTCCCCTAACTCTGGCATCTTCAGCTCCCCTGACTCTGGCATCTTCAGCTCCCCTGACTCTGGCATCTTCAGCTCCCCTGACTCTGGCATCTTCAGCTCCCCTAACTCTGGCATCTTCAGCTCCCCTAACTCTGGCATCTTCAGCTCCCCTAACTCTGGCATCGCATCTTCAGCTCCCCTAACTCTGGCATCTTCAGCTCCCCTAACTCTGGCATCTTCAGCTCCCCTAACTCTGGCATCTTCAGCTCCCCTAACTCTGGCATCTTCAGCTCCCCTGACTCTGGCATCTTCAGCTCCCCTAACTCTGGCATCTTCAGCTCCCCTAACTCTGGCATCTTCAGCTCCCCTAACTCTGGCATCTTCAGCTCCCCTAACTCTGGCATCTTCAGCTCCCCTAACTCTGGCATCTTCAGCTCCCCTAACTCTGGCATCGCATCTTCAGCTCCCCTAACTCTGGCATCTTCAGCTCCCCTAACTCTGGCATCTTCAGCTCCCCTAACTCTGGCATCTTCAGCTCCCCTGACTCTGGCATCTTCAGCTCCCCTAACTCTGGCATCTTCAGCTCCCCTGACTCTGGCATCTTCAGCTCCCCTAACTCTGGCATCTTCAGCTCCCCTAACTCTGGCATCTTCAGCTCCCCTGACTCTGGCATCTTCAGCTCCCCTAACTCTGGCATCTTCAGCTCCCCTGACTCTGGCATCTTCAGCTCCCCTAACTCTGGCATCTTCAGCTCCCCTGACTCTGGCATCTTCAGCTCCCCTAACTCTGGCATCTTCAGCTCCCCTAACTCTGGCATCTTCAGCTCCCCTAACTCTGGCATCTTCAGCTCCCCTAACTCTGGCATCTTCAGCTCCCCTGACTCTGGCATCTTCAGCTCCCCTGACTCTGGCATCTTCAGCTCCCCTGACTCTGGCATCTTCAGCTCCCCTAACTCTGGCATCGCATCTTCAGCTCCCCTAACTCTGGCATCTTCAGCTCCCCTAACTCTGGCATCTTCAGCTCCCCTAACTCTGGCATCTTCAGCTCCCCTGACTCTGGCATCTTCAGCTCCCCTAACTCTGGCATCTTCAGCTCCCCTGACTCTGGCATCTTCAGCTCCCCTAACTCTGGCATCTTCAGCTCCCCTAACTCTGGCATCTTCAGCTCCCCTAACTCTGGCATCTTCAGCTCCCCTAACTCTGGCATCTTCAGCTCCCCTAACTCTGGCATCGCATCTTCAGCTCCCCTAACTCTGGCATCTTCAGCTCCCCTAACTCTGGCATCTTCAGCTCCCCTAACTCTGGCATCTTCAGCTCCCCTGACTCTGGCATCTTCAGCTCCCCTAACTCTGGCATCTTCAGCTCCCCTGACTCTGGCATCTTCAGCTCCCCTAACTCTGGCATCTTCAGCTCCCCTAACTCTGGCATCTTCAGCTCCCCTAACTCTGGCATCTTCAGCTCCCCTAACTCTGGCATCTTCAGCTCCCCTAACTCTGGCATCTTCAGCTCCCCTAACTCTGGCATCTTCAGCTCCCCTGACTCTGGCATCTTCAGCTCCCCTAACTCTGGCATCTTCAGCTCCCCTAACTCTGGCATCTTCAGCTCCCCTAACTCTGGCATCGGCTCCTGTTCCTCCTGTTTTACTCCCCTGACGATTCATTTTACTCGCCATTTTGTGGTTTATTAATTTCCCCATATTTGACAGACAACTACAGATGAGTTATCCTGAGTGTGTAGAGGGCAGTGTTTAGAGTCTAAGATTTACAGTATAAATAACTCCACAGTTAACCGGATGGGCCGTCCCAGCTTTATTTGTAAATGTGATAAATCTATAAACGCATTTCTGCTGGTGTCAACCATATTTTCAGAGTGTGTCTGTAATCTGATTACTGTCTTTTTTGTGTAACTAAATAGTTACCTTCTTTTGTACACTACTTATGTACTGAAGCCCAACCCTGATTACACCGCACACATTACACACACATTCCCAGAAATAAACGCATGCACACAAACATACACGTGCTCTCTCTCTCACCGTTGTGTCATCATCCCTGAATCCTGCCTGTGTGAAGGGTCGCTCTTCTCCCTCTCCGTCCGCTGTGCACGGACGCTGGAGCTCCTCCTCCTCTGCTCCAGGATTGGCTGCATCCAGCCCCCCTGTGAACGTGGTATCATAATGTGACATCGCCTCCAGAATGTCGTCGTCTGTGGTGAACAAGATAGTGTCCCCAAACTGGTCCAACACTGAGAGAGACAGAGAAAGACAGAGAAAGAGAAAGTGAGCAATCAACAACACATAAGTGTGCAGAGATAAGGCTTTTTGCTAACGGTAATAAACACTGTTTGTTTATGTGTATGGTTACTGTTTACTTTACTAAAGAGTTTATTAGTTTTGTACAGTACGTGTGTGTACGTGTTTGTATTACTGTATATGTGTCTGTGTATTATTTTATGTGTGTGTACCTCCGCTCAGTGTGCCTGATGCTTTAGCGATTTCGCCCCTGAAAATACATTGCCCATCAAGGAGCATCTCCACCTCTTTGACTCCTCTAAACGAGTGGATCCGTGATTTGTTGTAATTCCAAATGCGAATCATGGCCAGGTGACATGGGAGGCCCAGGTCCAGAGTGATGATGTGGGTGTGTCCAGGTGTGTATGGAGCCAACCACAAGTGCATGTCATCCTGTGTGCGGTTAACTCCATCTATCAAGTTGGTAACCACGCGTGGGTCTTTATTGTATGCTGGCAGTATGTTTATATCTGGGGGGTCAGCGGTGATGTGGCGGGGTGTGATTGGTTCTCCTGTGGAGCCAAAAATCTCCAGGCCGTTCAGGCCCACATAATGACGGTCGCCCCATGTTGACAGAATGTTGATGACGAGTGTTTGTCCACACGGCAGCACTGGGATCTCAAACTCCTCCTCATCCTCTTCCTCAGGCTCGACCGATGGACTGAGGGTGGAGTCAAGGTTAGGGGTGGGGTCAGATGTAGGGTTGAGGCGGGGCTGGCGTTGGAGGAACTCATCAAAAATATCGCCCTCAAGAGCCATGTTTGCGATGCGCCCACGCTGGCGGTGTTTGAACTTTGTCAGTGAATCCCAGGATTCCATCAGGGGGTCATTCTGCTGGCTCCTCCAATCAGCACGTGGCCTTCTGCTGCCCCCGGCAACCAAATGTGACTCGTCTGCACAGAGTTAAATTAAGACACAAAATATTGAGTGGACAACAGAGTACGGCCTCTAAGTAATGTGTGTGACACATGACTGTGGCATCCATATGCTTCTCAGTTATGTAATGTGATGGTAGAGTTGTCTCTCTCTCACACACATGCACGCACACGTACAGACACACGTACAGGTACACAAAATGTATGTACTCGATTTACTGAGTGAGCCATTTAGTAATGAATAGGGGTGTAACGGTACACAGAGGTCACGGTTTGGTTCACACCACAGTTTTGACATCACGGTTTGGTACGAGTTCAGTACAATGGGAAAAAAAACAAAATGCCACGAAACCCCCAAATGCACAAGGCCAAGGTTTCTTTCATTCATTTTGAACAAACAGTAGTGTAAGTTTGTTCCTCCTATGGTGTCATATAGTCCCCCCTGAGGTAGCTGGTACAGCCTGTAGTGCATTAAAGGTGCCATAGAATGGAAATCACGATTTTCCTTGCCCTTTTAAATTCGCTGAGATGAATTTGCTATGGAAACATTGTCAAAGTATGAAAACGTGCATTCTCCTCCTACAGCCGTACGATCTATGTGAAGAAAACAAGCCTTTCTACAGCCGGTTCTGTGTGTGTTTGTGACATCACCACTGCACATGGCCGTCTACAGCAGCATGTAGCCAATCATAGGCTATTGACAGCCAGCATTGCCCTCTATTATTCATTAAGAAATGCAGTTTACTTCTTACTACAATGTACCAGGAGACAAGGACATAAGGTGCTTGAAAATTTATGGCATCATATGTTTGCACCACAATCAGATCCCAAATCTTAGAGAGAACAAACCAACTGTGAGAGAGTGAAATGAGAGACTCATGCTTATGAAATCTGGTTCTGCATTAAGTTCATCAATCTTCGCACAATCTTCTCTGTACGGCTGCACGCACCGAACTGTAGTGTCCGTACTGTGACGGTTTGGGACGAATACACATACTCTTATACCCCTAGTAATTAATATGATGTACGGTTTCCAAACTTCCAGAGAAATGGAAAAATATGCTAGAGACAATATTTGGGACCACAGATTATGTATTAAATAACGCGATGCACTTAAAACGAAAGCTTTGTCACGTAAGAATTAGTAACTGAGATCCTTTGTCATTAGAGCCACAATTATATTAAAAATTCAGAAACACTATAAAAACCTAGGACAGCATCTTGGCATTTTGAGAAATGTAACCAGACTGACTAATCTGTACTCCTGCTCCTCCACGTGGAACACTGATTCTCATCACAGCGATGGGCTCCTTACTCATGTCCCGCCCCTAACCACTCCCATTCAGCATAGATAGGCTGACATGAACATCTTTGGCTATGTTTGGGTATAATCCAGAAACAGGACAAAATCAAATATAATCTTGATTCAGTTTAGTTGCCCATTTATTTAAATGTTCTCACAGAGTTAATGAGTAATATCAACAGAGCAGGCTGCTACACACACACACACACACACACACACCGACGCAGACAGACAATTTTTCAATGAGTGGGACTGGGTGAGTACCATCAGGCTAGAGTAAAGTCTGAACTCCAGACTGCTGAGTGGACATCAGGAAAATCCTGCTCACATGTATTTAAACCCAGTTTCCAGAAAGCTCTTTCTAAAATGTAAACTGGTCAACTAAACACACACCCCTACAGCTGGACGTGCATCCAAAACCCCAAAAAAGAAACAAAAAATCTAATTCACACAAAGGCATATTTGGTAGTTTTCTACAAAGTTTAATGAAGGTGATTTAAAAACAAGTTTTTTACTTATGGATTTAAAGATTTTAAATATCTGTAGAACATTAAATGCATGTTAATTGTACACTGTTAACTATGTGTTCACATCTCTGTTAGTGGTGTAACTGAACGGAATTTCATCAATCTCAATGCCGTTTCTAGTCATTTCAATAACATTCAAATTCTGTATCCAAATGGAATCCACCTCCAAAAGTGAATCAACCGTCACTTTAATTAACCATCATTTTAATTAACCATCACTTTAATTAACCATCACTTTAATTAACCCTCTGTTCTCAGCTCAGTGCAGAACTGCCTTTCCCACTTTATGAGTCACACTCCTTACACTGCTAAGCTAACTATGCTAAAACACTCCAGACTAGAACCCCTTAATTCACTACACCAGTGTGTTTGTCTTTGTACCAGTTGATTACCAACACAGTGCTGGTTTTGGTGAACTTATTGAGTTATTAAACTGAGTTATTGAGTTATTACCCTGAGCATTGACAGATTGGACTATGCTATGCTAAACTAGGCTACTGTTTGGTAGCTGTGTGTTGTCACAGGGATTAACAGTGTAAATGGGATTACAGAATGGCCTGACGAGGCGAGCAGTTAGCATGCTAATCTCTTGGTTTCAAACCAAAACACAACAAACCCTAACGCCACTAAATGACTGTTCCTCCAAAACCTTAACGGACTGAGTTCAGACCACAGAGACACAGACACAGAGAGACAGAGACAGAGAGACACAGACAGAGAGAGTGTAAGACAGAGAGACACAGACAGAGAGACACAGACACAGAGAGTGTAAGACAGAGAGACACACACAGAGAGACACAGACAGAGAGAGAGAGTGTAAGACAGAGAGACACACACAGAGAGACACAGACAGACAAAGAGACACAGACAGACAAAGAGAGTGTTAGACAGAGAGACACAGACAGAGAGAGTGTAAGACAGAGAGACACAGACAGACAAAGAGACACAGACAGACAAAGAGAGTGTTAGACAGAGAGACACAGACAGAGAGTGTAAGACAGAGAGACACAGACAGACAAAGAGACACAGACAGACAAAGAGAGTGTTAGACAGAGAGACACAGACAGAGAGAGTGTAAGACAGAGAGACACAGACAGACAAAGAGACACAGACAGACAAAGAGAGTGTTAGACAGAGAGACACAGACAGAGAGAGTGTAAGACAGACAGAGAGAGTGTAAGACAGAGAGACACAGACAGACAAAGAGAGTGTTAGACAGAGAGACACAGACAGAGAGAGTGTAAGACAGACAGAGAGACACAGACAGACAAAGAGACACAAACAGAGAGAGTGTAAAACAGAGAGACACAGACAGAGAGAGTGTAAAACAGAGAGACACAGACAGAGAGACACAGACAGACAGAGAGAGTGTAAGACAGAGAGACACAGACAGAGAGACACAGACAGAGAGAGTGTAAGACAGAGAGACACAGACAGAGAGAGTGTAAGACAGAGAGACACAGACAGAGAAAGAGACACAGACAGAGAGAGTGTAAAACAGAGAGACACAGACAGACAGAGAGAGTGTAAGACAGAGAGACACACACACAGAGACACAGACGGAGAGAGTGTAAGACAGAGAGACACAGACAGAGAGACACAGACAGAGAAAGAGACACAGACAGAGAGAGTGTAAAACAGAGAGACACAGACAGACAGAGAGACACAGACAGAGAGAGTGTAAGACAGAGAGACACAGACAGACAGAGAGAGTGTAAGACAGAGAGACACAGACAGAGAGACACAGACAGACAGAGAAAGAGTAAGACAGAGAGACACAGACAGCAGCTATAAATAAGAGATTGCAGACATAATGATAAAGAGTATAAATTTAAGAGATAATAAACCAGGGCCTAAAACATGGTTCACACACTCACAAATAGAGACTGATTTTCACAGGAGGAATTCGCTTTACTCCAGTTAAACATCACCCAGTCTAGAGAAAGCAGATTTCGCTTCACTCCAGTTAAACATCACCCAGTCTAGAGAAAGCAGTTTAATCCCTAAGACATAAGAAACTTTATTGTCACTGTACGGCTGTGCAAGACAACAATACAACGAAATTAACCCTTAAATGACTTTCTGTTCCCAATTCTCACTCTACACTGAGTTTCTAAAGTGTTAGGCTGTATAACATTAATCAGAGTGTATAATTACAGTTTGAGTGTATTTATCTGTGTAACTTTAATCAGAGTGTATAATTAAAGTTTGAGTGCATTTATCTGTGTAATGTTAATCAGAGTGTATAATTGAAGTTTGAGTGCATTTATGTGTGTAACATTAATCAGAGTGTATAATTACAGTTTGAGTGCATTTATCTGTGTAACATTAATCAGAGTGTATAATTACAGTTTGATTGTATTTATCAGTGTAACATTAATCAGAGTGTATAATTAAAGTTTGAGTGCATTTATCTGTGTAATGTTAATCAGAGTGTATAATTGAAGTTTGAGTGCATTTATGTGTGTAACATTAATCAGAGTGTATAATTACAGTTTGAGTGTATTTATCTGTGTAATGTTAATCAGAGTGTATAATTGAAGTTTGAGTGCATTTATGTGTGTAACATTAATCAGAGTGTATAATTAAAGTTTGAGTGCATTTATCTGTGTAATGTTAATCAGAGTGTATAATTGAAGTTTGAGTGCATTTATGTGTGTAACATTAATCAGAGTGTATAATTACAGTTTGAGCGCATTTATCTGTGTAACATTAATCAGAGTGTATAATTACAGTTTGAGTGTATTTATCTGTGTAATGTTAATCAGAGTGTATAATTACAGTTTGAGTGCATTTATCTGTGTAACATTAATCAGAGTGTATAATTACAATTTGATTGTATTTATCAGTGTAACATTAATCAGAGTGTATAATTAAAGTTTGAGTGCATTTATCTGTGTAATGTTAATCAGAGTGTATAATTAAAGTTTGAGTGTATTTATCTGTGAAACATTAATCAGAGTGTATAATTAAAGTTTGAGTGTATTTATGTGTGTAACATTAATCAGAGTGTATAATTAAAGTTTGAGTGCATTTATCTGTGTAACTTTAATCAGAGTGTATAATTACAGTTTGATTGTATTTATCTGTGTAACATTAATCAGAGTGTATAATTACAGTTTGAGTGTATTTATGTGTGTAACATTATTCAGAGTGTATAATTACAGTTTGAGTGTATTTATCTGTGTATTGTTAATCAGAGTGTATAATTAAAGTTTGAGTGTATTTATCTGTGTAACATTAATCAGAGTGTATAATTACAGTTTGAGTGCATTTATCTGTGTAACTTTAATCAGAGTGTATAATTACAGTTTGATTGTATTTATCTGTGTAATGTTAATCAGAGTGTATAATTACAGTTTGAGTGTATTTATGTGTGTAACATTAATCAGAGTGTATAATTACAGTTTGAGTGTATTTATCTGTGTATTGTTAATCAGAGTGTATAATTAAAGTTTGAGTGTATTTATCTGTGTAACATTAATCAGAGTGTATAATTACAGTTTGAGTGTATTTATCTGTGTAACTTTAATCAGAGTGTATAATTACAGTTTGATTGTATTTATGTGTGTAACATTAATCAGAGTGTATAATTAAAGTTTGAGTGCATTTATCTGTGTAACATTAATCAGAGTGTATAATTACAGTTTGAGTGTATTTATCTGTGTAACATTAATCAGAGTGCATAATTACAGTTTGAGTGTATTTATCTGTGTAACATTAATCAGAGTGCATAATTAAAGTTTGAGTGTATTTAACTGTGTAACTTTAATCAGAGTGTATAATTAAAGTTTGAGTGTATTTATCTGTGTAACTTTAATCAGAGTGTATAATTAAAGTTTGAGTGCATTTATCTGTGTAACATTAATCAGAGTGTATAATTGAAGTTTGAGTGCATTTATCTGTGTAACTTTAATCAGAGTGTATAATTAAAGTTTGAGTGTATTTATCTGTGTAACTTTAATCAGAGTGTATAATTACAGTTTGAGTGTATTTATCTGTGTAACTTTAATCAGAGTGTATAATTGAAGTTTGAGTGTATTTATCTGTGTAACATTAATCAGAGTGTATAATTACAGTTTGAGTGCATTTAACTGTGTGTGAGTGTGTGTCTGTGCAGAGGGATCTGTACCTGCTGCAACGAGACTGTTGGTTCCGTCCAGGCTTGGGTTGGGACTTTGTCTGGTTCTGTTTCGAGCTGAGCCTCTTCTGCCACTGATGGGTCGTTCTACTCTCTCACCCAGTGAGTCCAGCAGGTCTGAGTCCATATCCAAATGTTCTGTTTTGCGTTCTGATCCTCCATCCAAACCTAGCTCTGGGTCAGTTTCCAAGGAGTCGGCGCTGAACTCCGCAGACGTTTCTCTCTGGGTGTTTTCAATTGGCGCCTCCCGATGGGTGGTACCAGATTCTCTTTGTGTGTTGTTAACTGCCACCCCCTGATGGCCATGGGTGGTACCAGATCGACAGACCTGACCAGGGTTACAGGGCAGTTCAGATAGGACAGAGGATTTGGGTTCCATTGCATTTTGAGGAACCAACCACAAGGGACGCTCCTTCTCCTTGCCCTGGCCCCGCCCCTCCTGCTCCGCCCCATCCGGATCTGCACGACTGATTGGTTGAAGCCACTGTGGTGTGCGACAGGAAGAGGGCTGTGTGGTAACCGTCTGTTCCGTCTCTTTAATCTGTCCAGTGGACTGAGCAGGAGACATGGAGACGTCCAGAGGAGGTGAGTCTCTGTCTGACGAGTCTTTCTGCATCAGGACCCTGGGCACATAGCCGCTGGGGCCAGTGGAGAGAGGGACGCTGTTCGCTTTTCTTCCCTGTCTGCTCTCGTTTGTTTCTTCTTCTGTGTGGGCGGAGCTTAGCTCTGATAGGCTTGAGCTGACCAATGGGCTTCCAGTATCACGACAGCGATGAGGACTGCTGGCCTGCAGGCAGGAGTCAGGGCTAGGAGTGGTGCATTCTGGGAGTTGCTGGAGGTTTATGGTGGTGCTGTAGTCAAAGACTTGGTTTCCACAGCCTTTCTCCAACTGGCCTTCATAAACCAGTGTACTGTTTACATACAGCCTTATGTCACGAACACACACATCTAGATCCTACAACACACATATATGCACACAAAGGTAGCTCAGTTACACACACACATATACATATACACACAAAGGTTAGACACACACAGCCCTTCTGCAACTGCAGTCGTAAATCACCAGGACAGACAAGACACACTAATCCAAGACACACACAGACACACACACCACCAACACACACACACACACACTCATGCATGCAGGCGCACATGAACACATAAACACTCACACACACTGTTGTGACTTATTTTAGCTAAAGACAGTTCCTAAGTCTAAAAATGGCTTATAAAGACATGATAAAAAATTATATTTACAGTATTTACAGGTGTTTATACAAGAAATTTAGCAGTTATTGAAACGACATAAAAATGCTGACATAGTTAGTGGGAAATGTATTTCAGCTGGTTTGCATTTATAGACACTCTTATTATAGACATTTCTAGACATTTCTAGACTCTTATTTTGAAGAGAGTTTGAGTTAGAGTTTGTTTTTTCTTGCGGCGTTAATACTATATAAAAAAGCTTGTGGTGTGTGGATGCATGAGTCTGCTCATTAAATTCGTTTTCTGTACCATGTAGTCAGTCAGCATGTGTGTTGGGAGAACACACTCATGTGGTCATTATTCAAAGCTTCCCCTACACAACACACACAAACCCACTCAACACCAACACACTCACTCATGCATGCATGTGCACATAAACACACAAACACACTCGCGCTCAGACTCACACTCAGACTCACGCTCAGACTCACGCTCAGACTCACACTCAGACTCACACTCAGACTCACACTCAGACTCAGACTCACACTCAGACTCACACTCAGACTCACGCTCACACTCAGACTCACACTCAGACTCACACTCAGACTCACACTCAGACTCACACTCAGACTCACACTCACGTTCACACTCAGACTCACGCTCAGACTCACGCTCACACTCAGACTCACACTCAGACTCACGCTCACACTCAGACTCACGCTCAGACTCACGCTCAGACTCACGCTCAGACTCACGCTCAGACTCACGCTCACGCTCACACTCAGACTCACACTCAGACTCACGCTCAGACTCACGCTCAGACTCACGCTCAGACTCACGCTCAGACTCACGCTCACGCTCACACTCAGACTCACACACACGCTCAGACTCACGCTCAGACTCACGCTCAGACTCACGCTCACACTCAGACTCACACTGACACTCACGCTCACACTCAGACTCACACTCAGACTCACGCTCAGACTCACGCTCAGACTCACGCTCAGACTCACGCTCACACTCACACTCAGACTCACGCTCAGACTCACGCTCAGACTCACGCTCAGACTCACGCTCAGACTCACGCTCAGACTCACGCTCTGACTCAGACTCACACTCAGACTCACACTCACACTCAGACTCACGTTCACACTCAGACTCACGCTCACACTCAGACTCACGCTCACACTCAGACTCACGCTCACACTCAGACTCACACTCACACTCACGCTCAGACTCACGCTCAGACTCACGCTCACACTCAGACTCACGCTCAGACTCACACTCACGCACACACTCACGCTCAGACTCACGCTCACACTCAGACTCACGCTCACACTCACACTCACACACACACTCACACACACACTCAGACTCACGCACACACTCGCGCTCACACAAACACATTTGCCTCTTCTCTTGTTCTAAATTGTCCAGAGTTTCCACTGGGTTTAGATCCCCTACACAATTTAACACTGGTTTATACAGATACAGCCAAAAAACAACACAAACAAACACTAACACATTCACAACCAAATACTAACACAATCACAACCATACACTAACAGC
>NC_044497.1:235000-240000 GCF_902362185.1 Chanos chanos | reverse complement strand
GTGAAAACAGACGTTCATCATCTGGAAACCAAAACCAAACCATTCATCGTCTAGAAACCAAAACCCAACCAATCCCAGGACTTCAGGTTTTCACTCATCTAATTCTCTCAGCCTGGTCTCTCAGTGGAATCTTCTAAGATAAGATAAGTTATGGAGCCTGGTTTGTGTTTAATGTGGAGAACTGTAAGCTTTGGTCCAACAGTACGTGGACTTGTCTTTAGTTCAGTCCTGATCTATGAGCTGGGAATTTGTCAAATCCGTTCTGTAATTATCCTAATTTCAATCAGCTGAAACTTGTAACATTTTGTAATGTTTCAGTCTTTCACAGCAAACTGGCCTTCACTGAATTAAATGCTGTGGAAACCAGATTTGGCTGAATTTGTAAAGTTGCTTTGTGATGATTTATACCCTAAAAAGACATCTCACAAATAAAACCTGATTGTATATAGCTGAATTTAAATCAGACTATGTATAAAAGGTACAGTAGTTAAGTCCAATGTCAGTGGGGTTCAGTCCCGTCTGAGGTTCAGTTCTAAGGAGCTTGCCGTACCGGGCTTTGCCTTAATGTGCTATAGACGGCAACTTGTTGCGGAGTCCTTGGATGGGGAGTGTGTGTGTGGGAGCTGTCCTCAGCCATGTGTGTGTGGGGGGTGTGGGGTGGGAGGGGGGTGTTTTCTCTTTGTAGGGCTTGGAACACCTGGCTGGCCGTCTCCTCAGAGTCCCTTATGTCCTGCACTTTCCGCACTGCCGACAGGGGGCGCTCTGTATTGAGAGGGAGAAAAAGCTGACTGAGCAGTGTGTCACCTTCATTAGCATATGATGATTCAACATATTTGACATACTGTTTTAACTCACTGAAACAGTCTGTGTCCCGTGGGTGTGTCTATATGTCCAGTGGGTGTGTCTGTGTGTCTCATGGGTGTGTCTGTGTGTCTTATGGGTGTGTCTGTATGTCCAGTGGGTGTGTCTGTGTGTCTTATGGGTGTGTCTGTGTGTCTCATGGGCTGTGCGATATGACCAAAATCTCAAACCCCGAAATATAGTTCCTTTCATATCCCGATAACGATACATATCACGATATAGCACATTTTCTGTAAATTCAATGAATAAATAGTTTATAGAAAATGACCACATGGAAAGACTTATTTCTTATTACATTTTGAATTCTATACTCCAGTCATGATATTACGAGAATAAATTCATAATTTTACAAGAAAAAAGTCGTATCATTATGAGAATAAAGTCGTAATTTTAGGCTATGTGTTATTGTAGAGTGGAAATACCAAAAAAGCAGCCTGCCAGGTTTCAAAAATAAAAAAATACTTAATCTTTTGGTGCATCAGGACAACATTATAATAAGTATCAGGACTTTGAAAAGATTGTGCAAGAAACTGTGTCTATTCTGAAGAAAGAACCACATGGACTTGGAGGTAATTGCAAGGATAATGAAGTTGTAATATTACAAGAAAAAAAGTTACAATATTTCGAGAACAAAGTTGTAATTTTACGTGTTATTACATGTTATTTTAGAGGGGAAATATCAGAGGAGCAGCCTGCTGCAATGTGGTGCTGACTGGCCAAAAGTATTTCGTAATTTGTGACTTTTCATTTCTGAACCGTGTCCACGCGACAGAAGTAGCCCCTCTTTCAGGTACGAGCTCCTTATTTTGTCTTGACTGGTCGTTCTCCCGTTCAGAATTACCCCATTCTGAGTCATGTTCACTCTCCTCCATGTTTGTTTGTGTTGCCTTCATGCAGATTTCCTGCATCCGTGCAGTACGGAATAACGCAAAGCGTCGTCCAATGACAAAAACAAAATAAACGATAGAGCATAACATGAAACGATAGACATTTTTCTATCGTCACACAATACATATCATCATATCGCACAGCCCAAGGTGTGTGTGGGTGTGTATGTGGGTGTGTCTGTATGTCTCATGGGTGTGACTGTGGGTGTGCCTGTATGTCTCATGGGTGTGTCTGTGGGTGTGTCTAAGTGTGCTCTTGGCATGTATATGAGTACCAGCGTTGTGTGTGTGTGCTTACTGGGCACATCCCTGCTGGTTTGGGGTGAATTTCTGGTAGGTTTGCTCTTCACTGTAACAGGTCTGATTGGAATAAAAGATTCCACATCATCCTTCGGCTTCGCAGCCAGTGAGCGCTGAATTTTACGACCTACTGCAGGCACACAAACAAAAAAAACATAAGAAAAATCAAATCCCACTAAAAAAACCCAAAGATATGACTACAGGTTTGCTATGTAAGTTTGCTGACATCCACCTTTCATACTGAGACACTGTCTGTTTACGCTGCAAAGGGATATGAATATAAAAGCATAAACAATCTAACTTCATCGCCGCTTAACGTTCACTAATGCAACTATTACATATTGTTACAAACATTAAATGAACACGAAAAGAATGCCTTAATCCTAGCTTTGAGATTTCAGTGTTTTAGAATCAGGAGTTACCAAAATAAATATGAGAACAGATTTCACTCTGAGCTCTACACAACCGTGGCCAACAGTCAGCTGACGGCCGCGACAGTGACATGGTTATCGCTGTATGCAGCAGAGACAGCTGTGTGCCATGACATTTTGGAAACACAGCACTGGACTAAGACTAAACGAAACACCGGGATAATCAAATGGGATCCTTCCTATTTAAGACGACTGAAAAAAGGCAGCTGCTACGTCCCAAACCCTGCCCACTGGACATATTCTCCACGCCGCCATCATCGCTCACAGTTCAGTTTACACTGCCACACCCATAGTTCAGTTTACACTGCCACACCCATGGTTCAGTTTACACTGCCACACTCATGGTTCAGTTTACACTGCCACACTCATGGTTCAGTTTACACTGCCACACTCATGGTTCAGTTTACACTGCCACACTCATGGTTCAGTTTACACTGCCACACTCATGGTTCAGTTTACACTGCCACACTCATGGTTCAGTTTACACTGCCACACTCATGGTTCAGTTTACACTGCCACACTCATGGTTCAGTTTACACTGCTCCACTCATGGTTCAGTTTACACTGCCACACTCATGGTTCAGTTTACACTGCTCCACTCATGGTTCAGTTTACACTGCCACACTCATGGTTCAGTTTACACTGCCACACTCATGGTTCAGTTTACACTGCCACAACTTTATACTGCCACAACTGCTTCGCATTCAGTCAGTCTGACTGAAAAAACTGCGATGGACTGGCGACCTGTCCAGGGTGGTTCCCCACCTTTTGCCCAATGAATGCTGGGATAGGCTCCGGCACCCCCCGCGACCCTACTTAGGATAAGCGGCTTAGACAATGAATGAGAGAGTGAGTGAGTGACTGAATAAAGTTATTTAATTTAAAATCAGACTCTACCTCTGGAGGAGGGGCCAAAGTCCAGTACAATGAGTTCACTGGTGTGGCACTCACTGCTGATTGGCTGTTTGTGAGGTTTGGGAGTTAGGGGCAGAGTGATGTCGTCCAGACTCTCATTGCTGTCCTCCGTCACAATCTGTTCTTCCACCCACTCATCCTCTGACTCTTCTCCAGCTGATCCTCGACTATCGCGCTGGACACGAGCCTCTAGACTGCGTCTTAGGACCTACACACAAATATGAATACACCCAAATATGAATACACCCAAATATGAATACACCCAAATATGAATACACCCAAACATGAATACACCCAAACATGAATACACCCAAACATGAATACACCCAAATATGAATACACCCAAATAGGAACACACCCAAATATGAATACACCCAAATAGGCACACACCCAAATATGAATACACCCAAATAGGAACACACCCAAATATGAATACACCCAAATAGGAACACACCCAAATATGAATACACCCAAATATGAATACACCCAAATATGAATACACCCAAATATGAACACACCCAAATATGAATACACCCAAATATGAATACACACACATGCAGGTGAAGTGTGATGCAGCCGTCTTAGGCAAAGAGACAGCAAGAGTCAAGTTGGTGGTTAGTGGCTGATCACCCAGTGGATTTATTTATGTGTCAACAAATAAACAGGGAAAAAAAGAACAAGAAAAAGAAAACCAAACCAAAATAATAATGTATATACACTATTTACAAAACTCTTGCAAGGAAAAAACAAGACAACTCCTGCAACGGCTTTTCCAATTTTGTTTGTCGTGTTTGTTGTATTATAGTATTTAGATGTTTGCTGCATTTAAAAAAATAATTAAAATGAAAAAGGCAAGTGATCTGACTGAGCACTGTCTGTTCCAGCAGAGACAGAGAAGGGCCCACACATCTTCCAATGTCTTTTAATCTCATCTTTTTCTCAGATCCAATGTATGTTGATCTCATAGTTCTCAGACTAAAATACTTCCACTGCATTTTAATCTCACATCTTTCTCAGACTAAAATACTTACCCCCAGTGTCTTTTAATCTCATGTTTTTCTCAGTCATCATCTGTGTGCAGAACTTTGTCATATTATCTTTTTCTTAACTGTCCACAAAAATCAAGTCATCAAAAAGCGTTTTCATGATCATTTTAGTTCATTAAAACACAGCTATCTTGTGGTTTTCATGATCGTTATAGTTCATTAAAACACAGCTATCTTGTGGTTTTCATGATCGTTTTAGTTCATTAAAACACAGCTATCTTGTGGTTTTCATGATCGTTTTAGTTCATTAAAACACAGCTATCTTGTGGTTTTCATGATCGTTTTAGTTCATTAAAACACAGCTATCTTGTGGTTTTCATGATCGTTTTAGTTCATTAAAACACAGCTATCTTGTGGTTTTCATGATCGTTTTAGTTCATTAAAACACAGCTATCTTGTGGTTTTCATGATCGTTTTAGTTCATTAAAACACAGCTATCTTGTGGTTTTCATGATCGTTTTAGTTCATTAAAACACAGCTATCTTGTGGTTTTCATGGTCGTTTTAGTTCATTAAAACACAGCTATCTTGTGGTTTTCATGATTGTTTTAGTTCATTAAA
>NC_044497.1:220000-230000 GCF_902362185.1 Chanos chanos | reverse complement strand
AAATAGTGCGAGAGTCAAGTCCATCTCACTCCATGCTCCTGCCAAGACAAATTGGTTTTCCAGTTCTTATTGCTCCCAGCTAGAATAAGGAATATACGATTTTTACAATGACAAATGTCTCGATAAGCCATCATGTCAAACTGAATCCATAAACCATGTAAAGTTTGTGTCTTTGTTCTGCCTTGATATTTCTGCCAATCAGAGTGTGTAAAGTGCACAAACTGTTGGAAGTCTGATGCTTCAGTAAAATGCAGGTTTATTTAATACATTGTGTTTCATAAGAAAGGTGTGTTTCTGGGCATTTGTAATATCACACAACACCATCCCCTGATTACAGTCCATACAAATGCTGCTGGAATTACTGGGCTTCAGATGTCCTCCCTTTTGTAAACAGGGGTAATCTCAGGAAAACGTCCAGATCCAAGACTTTATACTTAAGGGGCGACCCAATTTGAACAGTTTAGTGCTCACGTTGACAGGGTTTGGAATCTCTTGTATTATTCTGTTTAAAATGTCTAGTCCATTCTTCAGTTTTAAAAAGACTTGATTTTCTTAAAAAGATTTTCATGGGGTGATTTCCAAATTTTGAAAAGTTAATTCTTAACTCAAGTTAATACTAATACTAATACTGCTATGGTAACATGCTGTCAAGATGGCTGTCGTTCTCTAAGCTCTTCCTCAACTTTAATTTTTTTTTAATTTATTCACACTATTTCAATTTATTCACACTATTTCAATTTATTCACACTATTTTAAGCAACAACACGACATTTTTGAACGTCATGATCACCTGCGACAGGCAGACTTTGATCCACAAAAGATCTACAATCTACGGCACCAGAGAAGGAAGCAGGACAAAAGAGCTGGAGCACTGGTCAGGCTGAGATAACGAGATAACGCCACCCTCTTCCAAGTATCCTTCCAGCAAATAATGTTCACCGTAATGTTAAGACTAATATGACTACATATTCAGTTAGTGAAGAGATTCTTCCCATGAGTGTACTCTCACGTCCACGTAGCTCACTTCGGTCTAGAGTCAGACAGACCATATTCGTAGCAACTTAGTTCCAAGTCAACTGACTCCGTCCTCCAATATGATCACTGTAAGCCTGGTAAGTTAGGTTTTTATCAATATTAGATCACTTTCACATAAGACATTGCTGGTCAGTGACCTGATCAGTGATCTCAGCCTTAACATGATGGGTTTGGTTACAGCCCATATTTTTTCTCCCTTTAAATGAAGCTTCACCACCTAACTATTCCTTTTCTTATGTTGCTAGGGCAACAAAGAAAAGAGGGGATATAGCTCTAATTAAAAATGCAATCCTGCACTACCTCATCTTTCCTCATTAGTGCTCTATCATCCCCCAGGGTCCTACAGTCAGTTTCTAGATGAGTTCTCTGAATTTATCTCTGTTATTATAACTAGAGTGGATAAAATCCTGATACTGGGGGACTTTAATATCCACATCAATAACAGTTCTGATTCTCTTAGTACAGCTTGTAACAATTCGCCTTACTAAAAATTTAAGGAGAACAGCACAATGCAAAATTTTAGGTACGGGCGGATCTGATTTCTGCTGCCTATGGACGCTACCAGCTGGGCCTACGAAAATGTCTGAAAGAAATAAGTGGCAACCGTCAAAACTCACCCTTTGATCACCGTAAATAATACATAGCAGACTTGCCGTGCAAAAAAAACACATATATTAACATGAATCGAATTAGACCGCGTCCGATTTTGGACGAGCCCTACAAAATGCACAGGAAATTAAACAGAATATTTCCCTTGATGAATAAAGTCCCACACAAAAAACGAAATCCTCCAGTGTTCGGCTTAAGCAATATGAGACGCCGCGGTCTATAAACAACAGAAAAAACCACGCAATCTCACCAGAGCGTCCCGTTTAGAAAAATAAGGTCCTTGTCATGCGGTATTCCAGTGATTCCTTTTTAACAGTATAATCCATAAGCGGAAAGGTAGATCTACTGTTCATCAACTCCTGGTAGTTCCGCGCTTGCCAGACCTCCAAACGTCGCCTTGCTCTCCTGTTTTCGCGCTTCGACAACAGGTAGCACGTCATTCCCGTTCCTCCGCGTTTAAACATAAAAGTGTACATAAAAGTCCATCCCCAAAAGCCGTGTTAACATCGGAAACTGAAAACATGTATAGCATTTAAATTAAGTGATAAAAATAAAAAAAAACAAATACATGTTTCTCTCATCACGACAATGCCATACACGAAGGTAGACCTTTAAGTAACCATTACAAGCTTTGACAGCTATCATAGACACTCTTGGCTTTAATATCCACATCAATAACAGTTCTGATTCTCTTAGTAAAGCTTTGACAGCTATCATAGACACTCTTGGCTTTAACCAGTATGTCCATGAACCCACTCATTCCAATGGCAATACTTTAGATCTTATTCTAGCTGGCGGACTAGATATCTCTCACGTTGTCGTCTCTCCTTACTCCGCTGCCCTCTCAGACCATTTTCTTATTACTTTCTAGGTAACTCTCCTGTTCATGCCAGTTGTCTCTACTGCGATTCGTAGCTGCTGTCGCATTAATGCTTCTACCATTGCTGACCTGCTTCCTACTGCTCTCAACTCTTTCAGTGATCAGCCATGGTCTTTGAATGACTTGACGGACAGTATAAATTATACCCTCCATAATGCATTGGATACTGTAGCACAATTAACTATAAAAAATCGGTGTAAACACTCAACACTTAAGAATGATACCTGCGCACTGAAGCAGGTGTGAAGGAGGATGGAACGAAAATGGCGGGCAACTAAACTAGAGGTCTTCCGCCTCCCGTGTCTCAATAGCCAGATCCACTTATTACTCAGAAATCATTGATCTTAACAAAAATAACCCCAGGTTCCTTTTTAATACAGTATCATATCTTACCCAGAATCACTCCCTTCAATCTAGCCCTTTTACCACAAGCAATATTGTTGATTTGTTCTTGCAAAACAATAAACTTGATTCGTGTTGATATTCAAATCCACCTGAGATTAATCAGGATGTTTAACCTTTAACTCAATTTAACCCTCTCTCTCTAGACGCGCTGTCCAAATTGGTGCACTCTGCTAAACCAGCCTCTTGCCTCCTTGATCCCCTACCTGCTAAACATAACACAGAGCTTTTCTCAGTCCTAGGCCCAACAATGGCCTAGGCCTAACCCTAACCTTCTAAATATGTCACTTAAATCTGGTGTTTTACCTTCCGCTTTTAAAACGGCCGTGATCAGACCTTTACTTAAAAAAAAAAACAACAAATCTTAACCCTGAAGCCTTAAATAATTCTAGGCCGATCTCTAATCTCCCGTTTCTTTCAAAAATATCTGAAAAAATTGTCGCTGCTCAGCTTATAGCCCACATGTCCTCTAACCGTCTGTTGAAATGTTTCAGCCAGGCTTCAGGTGTTTTCACTCTACTGAAACCGCTCGAACTAAAGCAACTAATGATCTTTTATTAGCCATGGACGCTCAGAGAGAAAGCAGTGTGTCCACTATAATAATGTGAACTCTGAGTACCGCGAGCTTAACTATGGTGTACCTCAGGGGTCGGTCCTTGGCCCTCTCCTATTCTCTATTTACATGCTCCCTTTGGGTGATATTATTCGTAGTTACAACATTAACTTCCACTGTGCTGATGATACTCAGATTTTCTTACCTATGAAGCACAATGACCGCTCTGAATTGGCTAACCTTGAGGTGTGTTTAAGGGTTGGATGTCTTCAAATTTCCTGATGCTTATCGCAGGCAAGACTGAAATTCTGGTCATTGGTCCCCATACGCATATGCATCTTTTTAGTGATCTTACCCTAAATTTTGACATCTGCATCATCTCTCAAAACTCTACAGCTAAAAACCTTGGTGTGATTTTTTAATCTAGACTCTTGCTAGTTACTCATATCAAAAACACAACTAAAACTGCCTTTTATCATCTCTGTAATATCGCTAAAATTAGGCCCTTTCTAAGTATGGCTGACGCAGAAACCATTGTTCACGCATTTGTCACACCTCACCTCAATTACTGCAGTGCGCTGTGCTCTGGTCTGCCTGCCTCTACTACCAAAAGTCTTCAGCTGGTCGAGAATGCTGCTGCCAGAATCCTGACCAGAACAAGGAAGTTTGACCACATTACAACTATGCTGGCTTCCCTTCATTAGCTCCCAACTCATGCAAGGGCAGATTTTAAGGTCCTCTTACTGTCATACAAAATTCTACATAGGCGTGTGCCGGCCTGCCCATCCGACTTCATTACAACCTATAACTCCCCTCGCACCCTGCGCTCTCAAGATTCTGGACTATTAGTCGTTCCAAGAGTTAAAAAGAAGTCCGCCGGCTACCGAGCCTTTTCCAACCGCTCTCCCTTCCTCTAGAATGGCCTACCTAGAGAAATTAGGGAGGCAAACTTACTTCATACCTTTAAAACTAAATTAAAGACTTATCTATTTTCTCTGATTTATTGAGAATATATATAATAACTAACTTTGTTGTGAACATGTAAAGCCCTTTGAGAATATAGATAGTGATATTGGGCTCTAAATAAACTTTTATTATTATTATCAGTTTTTTAGAAATTCCTTAAAGGAGTTTCCCTCTACCGTTTCTTCAATAGGATCTCCTCAACTGTTAAACATTTCTGCTATGCTGTTCAGAAGTACTTTGTATTATTTTAAATGTAGTCAAAATATTACAATATCTACCCAATTGGTATTTTCTTTCCTTTTTTTGATGATCTGATCTAATATAAAAGCCTAATGCTAAGCCATTTGATTCATTCCATGTGAATCTGAGTTTGAAAGTATAATGTCACACATTTTTTCAAGATTCATAGTTGTGTTGCTTGTGTGTTTCAGGTATAGAAACATTCAGCAGTTGCCAGAAAGCAGAAGACACTGGACATTTTCTGTGTGTATAGCACTTGCAGTATGGCTGCAGCGGTATAGAAATGTCCTTACTGTGGTGTTTGAAGAATGCCACCTTGCGATTTGCGGTGATAGCACAACCAAAGCCCCCTGTGTTTATTTATTCATTCATTTGATGTTACATGTCCTACGACGGAGTGTTAGGGCCACATTAAAAAAAAAATCTGAGATTTCGAGAATAAGGTCGTAATATTACAAGAATAAAGTCATAATTTTACAAGAAAAAAGTCATGGTATTACGAGACTAAAGTTGTAATAATAGGCTACGTGTTATTTTAGAGGTGAAATATCAGAAGAGTGGAACGTGGAGCACCTTGTGAAGTAATACTTTAGTATAGGTTTCACAAATAACGAAATACCTAATCTTTTTGGCACATCAGCACCACATTATCATAAGTATCAGGACTGATGTGTGTGGCACAGCATGAGGCACCACACTGAGACAAACAGCAGTCGCCAGAAGCAGGCCCAGGCTGCCACTGACTGTCCTCTTGCCTGCCTTCTTGGTTGCTGGTAATATATTTTCCTAAAAATTACGTTTTTTTCCCCTCGAAATGTTACGATTTTATTCTGGTAATATTGTGCTTTTTTTCTTGTAAAATTATGACATTATTCTTTTAATATTACAAATTTTTTTCTTGAAAAATTATTTTTTTATTCTCGTAATATGATGACTTTTTTTCTCAATTACGACCTTATTTTCAAAGTCTCCGAATTTTTTTCCCCTCAGTGTGGCCCTAATACTCTGTCGTAATTTCTGCATGGCATATCTGTCTTGTCTGTTAATGTTGCCATGATGTGCAGTTATGAGGATTCGGTGCAATCACTAGCAAAACTGCCACTTATAGTTACATGTCATATTCATATTTATTTGAATGCAATATTTACATATTTAATTTGTGTTTTCCAAGCGATTAATGACATTCTGACGAGTGTCGAGGCAGCGATTTTTAAAAAAATAGCTATGGGGTATCTATGGATATGGATATGGATATATACAGGGGTTATCATACACTGTCTGTTTTCCTCCATAACATTATTTGTTGACAGGTACAGTTGCTCACTAGTTTTCAACACCAGCCTCACAAACCGCTTATCCTCAGTGTCAGTTCTCTCGACTGATTTGATTGGTCAGTCAGTCAGAAGGTTACGATGACATAATGCACTTGCTAAATGTATGTTCAGTGCAGAAGTCTGGGTGAAGCGTTTTCTCATTTTCATATGGAGAGATTATAGAAAAAACGTGTGTACAGTGGACATGACCCCTTTCAAAGCTGACAGAAAAAAGTGAGTTTTCGAAAATATCCGGATACATGTAGACAAGGCCACAGACCAAGTCAAAAGCTACATGAGGACGGCAGCACTCTCAGATAAGGGGGGAAGAAAGCTGTTATGACAGTAATGGCAGTGACAGGCTCAACACTGTGGTGCACCCTCTAATGCTGCGGTACACCCTCTAATGCTGCGATACACCTCCTAATACCGCGGTACACCTCCTAATACCGCGGTACACCTCCTAATACCGCGGTACACCCTCTAATGCTGCGGTACACCCTCTAATGCTGCGGTACACCTCCTAATACCGCGGTACACCTCCTAATACCGCGTTACAACCTCTAATGCTGCAGTACACCTCCTAATACCGCGGTACACCCTCTAATGCTGCGGTACACCCTCTAATGCCGCGGTACACCCTCTAATGCCGCGGTGCACCTCCTAATACCGCGGTACACCCTCTAATGCTGCGGTACACCCTCTAATGCCGCGGTACACCCTCTAATGCCGCGGTGCACCTCCTAATACCGCAGTACACCCCCTAATGCCGCGGTACACCCTCTAATGCCGCGGTGCACCTCCTAATACCGCGGTACACCCTCTAATGCCGCGGTACACCCTCTAATGCCGCGGTGCACCTCCTAATACCGCGGTATGGTGGCGGTGCTGTTATTGTTGCAGCCCTAACTTGCAGTGGTTTTCATACAGGATAAACTACTTATTGCAGGGACAATTACCTCACTCTATCAGGAACAACCTGGAGAGTCCCTGACTTTGTTTATTCATGTTTCCACTTTCAGTGAGGCAGTGAACTCTTGTAATGAGAGAGTTTGACGTAGTTTCCATTGTTAGAGAGAATAAGTCTTGTCCATGCACACCTGCCAATGACATGGGCATTTACTGCTTTCTTCAGAATCACATTCTGCACTTTACATTTTGAGCAATTTACTTTACAGTCCCAACTGAGAGAAGTACTGTGTATGCGTGTGTGTGTGCCTGTAAGATGTTCTGCACTCAGTTCTTCACATCCACCAGCTAATCACAACTAAGCGCTGACATCATGTGGTTCTTATAACTATCACTCTGTCTCTATTACTCTGTGTGCGCATACACATGTGCGTGCGTGTGTGTGTGTTTGTGTGTGAGCGCGCGCGCATGTTCATGGGTATACGCATGTGTGTGTGCATGTGTGTCCATTTCACCTGTTTTTGTGTTGCAGGGAGATTAAATATTCATCCAGAGCATACGTAGCAGTGCAGCAGTGTTTCTCTCCCTCAGTTCTCCTGACCTCCTGCACAAAGAAACACCGGAAACATCACACACAAGTTTTAATCACAGTACAGTGTCAATCTCACACTAACACCTCATACTGTCTCCTCACTGACTGTGGAGTTATTTCATCTGGAACATCCCACTGCTCTGAGGCAAATGCAGAGGAATCACTCAAACTGATCACAAACATTCACACAACATTTAAATCCCTCAAACTGATCGCAAACATTCACATAACATGTAAATCCCTCAAACTGATCGCAAACATTCACACAACATGTAAATCCCTCAAACTGATCACACAAACATTCACACAACATTTAGATCCCTCAAACTGATCACAAACATTCACACAACATTTAAATCCCTCAAACTGATCACAAACATTCACACAACATGTAAATCCCTCAAATTGATCGCAAACATTCACACAACATTATAATCACTCAAATTGATCACACAAACATTCACACAACATTTAAATCCCTCAAACTGATCACACAAACATTCACACAACATTTAAATCCCTCAAACTGATCACAAATATTCACACAACATGTAAATCCCTCAAATTGATCACAAGCATTCACACAACATTTAAATCCCTCAAATTGATCACACAAACATTCACACAACATTTAAATCACTCAAATTGATCAGACAAACATTCACACAACATTTTAATCACTCAAAATGATCACTCTAATGTTAACACAATATTGAGATCACTCGGAATGACCGCACAACCTTTCATCCAACATTTAAATCACTTTAAAATGCCCCATACTTTTACAAAATGTTTACATCACTCAAAAATGTCACAAACTTTCACACAGTGTTTAAATCTGGCCCACAAACAGTGACAAGCCTGTAGTGTTGTTCAGAATATTCACTTACACTTCTAACTACTGACACCCTATCAGCATTAAACTTAGTACTGTTCATTAAACCAATAAACTAGACTTGCCTAATCTAACCTGCTGGACTAAACTACAGTACTATTCAGTATTCTTCTTCCATAAACCTCATTATACCATGTGATACTTTACAACAGACATAACTACATTACCTAACCATACTACACTACACCACACAGTACTCTGTTCCACTGCTTCCTCTGTATGTGAATACACAGGACATGTACTGGTGGATGAGGCGGCGATGAGACAGGCGGTAGATGAGCACAGTGAAAGAGAAAAACTAAAGAGAAGAAACACTCTTACAGACTGTCTGTCAGGTAGTCAGAGCATCAGCAAGGCGACAGAAGCACTGAGACAAAAAGAAGAGAAGAGAGGGAAAATAAACACAGAGAAAAGTAAGAAGCGACAGCTCTCTCCTACAAAGAGAGAGAGAGAGAGAGAGAGAGAGAGAGAGAGAGAACAGGTAGGGCAGGGAGATGACAGAGAACAATATGAAATATTAACATCAACAGGACAGTCACTGTTGGTTAGTCCTTGGTTTGGGTGATTTACTGTAGTTGACTATATACAGATCATTACATATCTTAGCATCTGGTAAACTTAACTGGATCAACCGGGACAGTCTTTAAATCAGTGGAGTTCCTCACCTCAGTGTGTGCGGATGGTCTGTCAGGCAGGCGCTGGAACAACCCTGCGGTCCACATTCAGGCAAGAAAGGATGCTGTTATATTCAAATCCGAACAAACCTTCGTAAGACCGCATCAGAATGACCTTAATATGGTATATACTGCCGGGAGAATAGAACTAGCGAATTGTCTGGCAAACATCTGTCTTAAAATCCGAGGATAAAACGGACGTGATCTCCAAAGGTGTGCGTCAGTCTGATCCGCGCTGATCGCGGTATGTTTCCCGTTTTAAAGGACGCTCCACTCCGCGGCGGGAGTCTGGGGCCTCGGTAATATTTTGGAGACAGCCGACAGCTAGGTTATCAACATAGCCAGCAAACGCAGCCGCCACCACATTCTGGCAACAGCGTCTCTACATTTTCACTAACTATCAGATCACAGCGGGAAGCGTTTAAATAAGCGTGTAAAATTTCAAAAAACTATTTTCACTGGAAGCCAACTGAATACAGGGGCGTTACAAAGTAATTTGTGAGGGGTGTTAGCTATCGAATTAGCCGTTAGCAAGTTAGCTTAGAGACAGAACCCCCAAAGTCACTTAAAATGCTTTTAGATCACCATCAGAGTAGAACTGTGAACGCACGAAGTCAGAAACGGTCAACTTACTGTCCATGGCATGTCTTTTTCCAAGGATAACGTGCGTCGAAAATGTGTCTGGAGGTGCAGGTCAAGGCGGCTCATGTGTGTCTGTTGTGAGGTGGTAACCAGGAGACCCATCAGTTTCCCTCACACCCCTCTTAGCGGTGCATGGGTGTATGTCCCAGTTGAGCAGTATACAGTTCCTTCATTCTAGTCGAGTCTAAATACCAGACTAACTGGGCAGCGTTTTCCTGATGTAATCACAGCATTAAGATATATTTGATTTAACTCGAGGACTTACTGTCGAGTTTCGCTTCAGTTCACGC
>NC_044497.1:192500-215000 GCF_902362185.1 Chanos chanos | reverse complement strand
ATACACACATGCACATACACATGCACAGTCAGATACACACACGCACACGTGTGCACACACACACACACGTGTGCACACACACACACAGTCAGATGCACACACACACGCACAGTCAGATACACGCACACAGTCAGATAGATACACACACACAGTCAAACACACACACACACACGCCCGCCCACAGTCAGATACACACATACATATGCACACAGTCAGATAGACAGATACACACACACTCATACACACAGAGATGCACAGTCAGATACACGCACGAACACACACACACACACGCACACACAACGCACAGTCAGATACACACACACACACACACACACACACACACACACACACAGTAAGACAGACAGACAGACAGACAGACAGACACACACACACACACACCCACCCACACAAAGTCAGATAGATAGACACACACACACACACTCACACACATATACCATCAGATCTACACAGTCAGTCAAAGAGTCACAGTGCCATTATCAGTCACAGATCAGTATGACAGAGTTACAGTGCCATTATCAGTCACAGGTCAGTATAACAGAGTTACAGTGCCATTATCAGTCAGTGGTCAGTATGACAGAGTCACAGTGCCATTATCAGTCACAGGTCAGTATGAGAGAGTCACAGTGCCATTATCAGTCACAGGTCAGTATGAGAGAGTCACAGTGCCATTATCAGTCACAGTGCCATTATCAGTCACAGGTCAGTATAACAGAGTCACAGTGCCATTATCAGTCACAGATCAGTATGAGAGAGTCACAGTGCCATTATCAGTCACAGTGCCATTATCAGTCACAGATCAGTATGAGAGAGTCACAGTGCCATTATCAGTCACAGTGCCATTATCAGTCACAGATCAGTATGAGAGAGTCACAGTGCCATTATCAGTCACAGGTCAGTATGACAGTTACAGTGCCATTATCAGTCAGTGGTCAGTATGACAGAGTCACAGTGCCATTATCAGTCACAGGTCAGTATGAGAGAGTCACAGTGCCATTATCAGTCACAGTGCCATTATCAGTCACAGGTCAGTATAACAGAGTCACAGTGGCATTATCAGTCACAGATCAGTATGAGAGAGTCACAGTGCCATTATCAGTCACAGGTCAGTATAACAGAGTCACAGTGCCATTATCAGTCACAGATCAGTATGAGAGAGGCAGAGTCCATACAAGCCGCATGGACGATACAGTCCAGTTGTGACTCTGTAGATGAGTGTTTCCCTCTCTGATAAATAAACACTCACCACTTTGTCTCCACTGACTACTTCATTCAAAAGTCTAATACATCATTTCTCAGCCTCCAGTCCCACTGATTCCCACTGAGTCTGAGAGGCAGCAGAGCTGAATGATTAGTCTGCACTCCCTTCACTGTACACATTAACGCCAGGCACACTCGCGCACACTCACCTCAACATCTGACCAGAGCACAGAGGTGTTATCTGAAGGCACTCCATCAAGGGGTGACCTCACTAGAGAGAGAGAGAGAACAATGAGAACGGGGGCAAAGTGTACATGCTCAGACACCTGAGATGCAGCAGGTTGGCTTTGCACAGTGGGCAGTACAGTAACACAGTAAGATTATTGTAGAAGCCAGAAGCCTCCCAAACATGAACATTAAAAGAGAGACAATTGGAAACAGAGAGAGAGAGAGAGTGTTAGAGGGAGAGAGAGCGAGGGGGAGGGGGAGAGAGAGACTAAACTCATTCAGAGGCATTAAAGCATCGTGTGCCCAAGCTACCTCAACTTCCAAGTATTGGAAAGTGGTGAATCGGAGGAATCAGCTTTATATCTGAAACTATTTTTGTTTGTTAAATTTGAAAGTACAGACTGACTGCTTTTGTGGTTTAGACTAACCTCACCATATGGAACATGCTCGTTAACTGAGGAACGATTCACAACCCGGCCGAGATGCCCGGCCGCAATGGATACGTGAGACCGTGACACGTTTTCATTGCTGCGTCCGTTCTGTGCGTACTGCCGTGGCACTAGCTCTTGGCCGGTGTAACAGAGACTATTCGTGTCCGGGGTCAATCCGCAATCATTGTAAATGGGGAAACATCTACTCTATGAGGACGGAGTCGCCAGCAAACACCGACTACTGTACCTAAATTATCAATGATCGGGGCGATGCTTTGTCGGTGCTAGGGCGACTTCGTTTAGTGTTACTCTACTTGTTAATTAATGGCAACGCGTTTTTCGAAAACTATCCCTCAAAAAAAGTAGCAGCGAGGGATGAACGGCGGAATTACTCAAACACTTACACGAGTTCTGTTAATCGATACATTGTACGTCAGACACTGTAGTTCTCAATGGTAGCTGGCTGGGAAGTTTATCATGCAGCTCTGTAAGTGAACTTGAATAAGTAACTAGAATTCCGAAAGTGTATGCGTGTAATCCAATGAGGATACACCTCCTATGCACAATAGAAGTTTCCGATGTACAGAAAGGCTGACAAAAGATATGCAACAAGCATTGTAGATTGGGATGGAGAAGCTAGCCAGCCAGCATAGTATATAATATTTATTTTAATTTTTCTCATGACATTAAGGTTGTATAACCGAACTGGTTTGCTGGTTACATATTTTACAGCCACTTAAACAAGAAACTAGAAAGACTCTCTCCTCACTCACTCCCTTTCCCTGTTAGCTGATAGCCCACTAGGCTAACTAGCTCATAGTTAGCCGACAACACAGCTAGGCTACTTTGCGAAAGGATATGGTTTAAGCTGAATACGTAAAAGTCGTTATAACTTTACTCTCTGCGTCAGTTGTTGCCACTACTGACAGATTATTGATGGACTTTAATGGACTTTATAGACTTACCCCTAAAATGAATCGGTGAATTTCTGAGAATTTGTTGCGCATCGCTCCTGTCGCGTATTTAGTTCCTCAGACAAAACAGCCCTGTCGGATTTAACAGCTAACATGCTAACCAACCCATTTAAAGCTTATTTGAACGACAGCCCGGACCAAAATCTGCTCTGAGAACGGAACTCAGTTTCTATGATTAATACATTCTGTTTCACTCCGAGTGACAGTTAAATATTGTAAAAACGCATTTTGTAACTGATAAACCTATTTCTTTGTACAGCTCTTCTCGTCTTAGTCATTGAGTGGACATTGTGGGAATTTTCCCCGCATCACTTCCTGTAGCGAAACAGCAATTTCAACAACAGAACTACAACTAAAGCTAGAGGCGCTCTCGCCCACTTTTTATAAATGGTTCATTTCCAAAAGTCTAAACCATGGCACTACGCATTTAATGTATTCGATCACGTCTCTTGCACAGTCTATATCCACAAGCCTCAGTGTTGGTCTTGTTTTCATTATTAGCAATATTGTAGGCCATTAAAATATCGCATTGCACATAAACAGAGTTTAGCATGTTCAAATATGAAAAATGCGTAAATGTTACGCAGTGTTAATGCTTTTCAAGAGTCCAACTTCGTTCCCTTTGCCTTTAACTGCGCAAATATACATGTTTTGACGTTTTTGACCGTAGACTGCGCATATTATTGTCGTCACTAGCTCTGCGCCAGGTTCTTGATGAAACACTCGAGAGAGGAATTACAGGTAGGTCAGTCCAATTATCATTTTACAGTTTACCATGCCGACAGAGTAGCCATAATGTGAAAGCATGACGATACAATGCTGTAACGAAGAGGTACCGTGCAATCGAATGTTCTGATGTCTTTGCAAAACGTGTTACGACATAACCTACTTGATGCCGCGTGAATTTCTGCTGGAAATTATAACCAGTATTTTAAGAGAAGTTAATAAATAATCGTTTACCAACTGTATGTTGGGCGTTTCTGACACAGCTCATAATCTATTATGAAATTAAGTGATGATGGAATTATTCATACTTTGAAGCCGCCGTCTCCCTTCAAAAATTAAACACATTTATAATATAAATTTAAGGGGCAGATATGAGGCGAGACGACTTTATATTAAATACTACAAGCTGTAACACACCATTAAAATGTCGTTAGTAGTCTGCGTTTCTGCCGTGACCAGAATGTTGGTTAATGCAAAGCGATAACTAAACAGTTGGTTCTCAGCGCCCTCTAGTGTGGATCTATGAGAACAGACTCGTACATATTCCATCTCAGTCCAAAACCACGCATGTTATTGGCTACAAACATGGAACTGCTTCAAAAGATTTGATGCGATTCTGTCCATTCCGTTACCCTAAGACCAGTTTTAACTCGTTTGAATGAAGTAGCGCTAATTTACCAGCATAGCCACAGTTATCATTTTGTTTTTGAGTAATGAGCCTGGGGAAGAAGCCCTCATAGATGACTACAATATTTTCTTCCACACTGCAAACATTCAAGTGGTTTCGATAATTACATGTGACTCGCTAGGAAAACGTCTACATAACACATATGCCTTAAGCAAAGGTTGTCCACAGTCATTCCTGGAGGATTGGTGTGGATTTGTGAGGTATGAGTTTGTGTCAACCTTGCGAACAACCCTGACTGAATGACTAGTGAGTATGAAGCCACACCCACACCTACACTTAAAGAGTGATGTGTGACAGCCCCGCCCCTAACAGAGATACACTGTACATCATTGCTTCTACGGCGTAGAGGCACGCAGAGTAAAGGCCATGAGGGGGCGCTGTTCTCTCATTCTGGCTAGAGATTCAACTCAGAGTCTGTCTCAGCGATTATTAAGTTTCAGTGATTGCACACACACACTGTGAACAGCGAGCAGTGAATTTGTCCTCTGCATTTTATTAATTATGTTAAAGATCTCATTTTAAGCACTAATTGAGATTCATCTACGTCGTAGACAGGCTAGATATAGACTTGTGTACATGTGTCTTGTAGTTGACCAATAGTGAAAATTTGTGTGTTGTAGTTAACAGGATGTTTATTTTAGTCCACTCTGTATTAAACACAAGTGTGTGAAGAACCACCAGTATAAAATGTGTGATCGGCCAAAGGCACAGAAAGTGTTTTCCTGTGTGTTGGTCAAAGGGTGGAGTTAAAGAGTAAGTTCAGAGGTCAGTGAGTAATGGCAGGTAATATCCTTCAGTTTGCTGTGTCATACGTGTTCTTTGGTACAGATGAAGTTTCTCTCCCGGGGCTTGACGCTCACTTTCTTCCCTAGGAGGACATGTCGAAGTGCACGAAGAACTTCAGTAATGAAAACAGATAATGTTTGTATTTAAACACAAATAATGTTTGTATTTAAACACGAATAATGTGTTATTCCTTAATGAAGGGAAACGAGGAGACATTTAGAAGCAAAATGATTTAATTTATTTGAATTCAAAAAGTGCACTAGGTTTTTAATTATTTCTGCTTCAAACTGTATTTATTTAATAATTATGTAATTACCGTAAATTCTCAAATAGCAGCCAGGGCATTCATTTACCTCACCTGAAGAGAGAACCAGGCCTTTATCTGAGACAGGCTATTATTGATGATTTTGAGTGGTGCAGTTTGTAATACTGTAGTAATATTTAATTTCTAATTTATTCCATAAGGATTTACAGGTGTACCTACTACTTGAATATAGCCTATAATGTGCTGGGTCTACTACAGGTAGTTTGTGTCTGATTATATGGTGTTGATGATAACAGCAGGCAAAAAAACCCCAAAACAACTTATGGTAATATCTACGAGATAAACGATGGAAAAAAAGTCACACAAAACAATCAAAAATTCCATATCACATAGAAATGTATTGGTCCTCAAATTATAAAACAATAACACACTGTATCACGGTAACAAATGTTTTAATTAGAGCATGGCAGATATACCGCTATGCTACCTGTACGCAAAGGGACATCTCACAAGGTTAAAGGTCAAATCTGTTCCTCTGTTTCCAGCTCACTGGTTGACATGTCCCTACTGTACCTACACCATCTAAAATTAGACATTTTTCCCCTCCATGACTTTCTCTAAGTACTGTTAAGACATGCTGGCATATGAAATAACACATAGAAATAATGAAATAACACATAGGGCATAGGAAGGAGAGGCTTTTGGCAGTGATGTCCCTGAATACTAATAATGGGCTATTAACACACATAGTCCTACAGTGACCAGCATCAGAGTGGTGAGCATAATTACTGCATGTTGTTGTACTGAGGGAGCATAATTACTGTATGTTGTTGTACTGATGTGAATAATGCTGTGGAAATAAGAACACTATCGATATGGTGTTTCTGTTAAAGAGTGAAACTAATAGTATCAGAGTGGTGAACATAATTACTGTATGTTGTTGCACTGATGTAAATAATGCTGTGGAAATATGATGAATTTACCACCTGAGCATTTCTTTGAGACCTGGTGTTATTTGAGAATTTACAGTGTTTACACTTTAAACTGCTTCAAACTGTATAAACAGTCTAAGGGTATGAATGGTATGAACACCATTAGTGTGTGTGTGTGTGTGTGTGTGTGTGTGTGTGTGTGTCTGCGCATGTGTGAATCTGTTGGGCAGGTGCCAGTGATGTCGGCAGGCACGCGTGCAGAGGTGTTGTCTCTGTACCGGAGAGTTCTGCGGATTGCGCGTGGTTGGCAGGCTCACTCCATGCTGCCTCATGACACCCAGACAGAGAAACATTACATCACACAGGAGGCTCGTACGCTCTTCAGACAGAACCAACAGGTACTGACCACACAGAGAACCACCGAACAGTTCAGCATTATCCAACCACACCTTATTCTCTCTGTCTCTCTCTCTGTACACTCATAAATACAAACCCTATCCATGCAGCTCTGTCTCTCTCTCTCTCTGTACACTCATAAATACAAACCCTATCCATGCAGCTCTGTCTCTCTGTCTCTCTGTACACTCATAAATACAAACCCTATCCATGCAGCTCTGTCTCTCTGTCTCTCTCTGTACACTCATAAATACAAACCCTATCCATGCAGCTCTGTCTCTCTCTCTCTCTCTGTACACTCATAAATACAAACCCTATCCATGCAGCTCTGTCTCTCTCTCTCTCTGTACACTCATAAATACAAACCCTATCCACGCAGCTCTGTCTCTCTCTCTCTCTGTACACTCATAAATACAAACCCTATCCATGCAGCTCTGTCTCTCTATCTCTCTGTACACTCATAAATACAAACCCTATCCACGCAGCTCTGTTTCTCTCTCTCTCTGTACACTCATAAATACAAACCCTATCCATGCAGCTCTGTCTCTCTCTCTCTCTGTACACTCATAAATACAAACCCTATCCATGCAGCTCTGTCTCTCTCTCTCTCTGTACACTCATAAATACAAACCCTATCCATGCAGCTCTGTCTCTCTCTCTCTCTGTACACTCATAAATACAAACCCTATCCATGCAGCTCTGTCTCTCTATCTCTCTGTACACTCATAAATACAAACCCTATCCATGCAGCTCTGTTTCTCTCTCTCTCTGTACACTCATAAATACAAACCCTATCCATGCAGCTCTGTCTCTCTCTCTCTTTCTGTGTGTGTTTGATTGTGTGCACTCAGACGCTCTCCAATCCTGTTTAGTTTTGCTTTTCTGGTATCAGCATGTACACTGTGTTATTGCTAAATCAGAGTGTCCAAAATGACTGAAAATTACCGTGATAATTCTGAGAACATTCCGCTCTCTCTCTCCATCCTACTGTCTCTCCACTCTCTCTCTCTCTCCATCATGCTGTCTCTCCACTCTCTCTCTCTCTCTCTCCATCCTGCTGTCTCTCCACTCTCTCTCTCTCTCTCCATCATGCTGTCTCTCCACTCTCTCTCTCTCTCTCCATCCTACTGTCTCTCCACTCTCTCTCTCTCTCTCTCCATCATGCTGTCTCTCCTCTCTCTCTCTCCATCATGCTGTCTCTCCGCTCTCTCTCTCTCCATCATGCTGTCTCTCCACTCTCTCTCTCTCTCCATCATGCTGTCTCTCCACTCTCTCTCTCTCCATCCTACTGTCTCTCCACTCTCTCTCTCTCTCTCCATCCTACTGTCTCTCCACTCTCTCTCTCTCTCTCTCCATCATGCTGTCTCTCCACTCTCTCTCTCTCTCTCCATCCTACTGTCTCTCCACTCTCTCTCTCTCTCTCTCTCTCTCCATCATGCTGTCTCTCCTCTCTCTCTCTCCATCATGCTGTCTCTCCGCTCTCTTTCTCTCCATCATGCTGTCTCTCCGCTCTCTCTCTCTCTCTCCATCATGCTGTCTCTCCACTCTCTCTCTCTCCATCATGCTGTCTCCCCACTCTCTCTCTCTCCATCCTACTGTCTCTCCACTCTCTCTCTCTCTCCATCATGCTGTCTCTCCACTCTCTCTCTCTCTCCATCATGCTGTCTCTCCACTCTCTCTCTCTCCATCCTACTGTCTCTCCACTCTCTCTCTCTCTCCATCATGCTGTCTCTCCACTCTCTCTCTCTCTCCATCATGCTGTCTCTCCACTCTCTCTCTCTCTCCATCATGCTGTCTCTCCACTCTCTCTCTCCATCATGCTCGAGGGAAGTTGAGTGTGTGAGTGGAACTGCATGATTGTTGTGGTAACTTGTCTGAAATGTATCTGTCGTGGAAGTTTCTTATTATTATTATTATAAGTTTATTCTTATCCCTTTACTCTCTGCTGTCGAGAGACTTGCCACTTTCACAGCGGTGGATTAACTGTTAGGCTTTCCTAGTGTTGTGAAGTCAGGGGCTGGTGGCAGACTATGGAAAGGTCTTCCCAGGTTCAGGTTTGGGAATACTGTATCAGTGCCTGCCAGACTGAAGACTGTTCACTTTGCTTTAGTTTCACTTTTGTTTTTGCTGTTTGTGTACTGGTGCAGGATGTTGTGGACACAGAGAGAAAAGTGCTACTGATGCTGTGGCCTGCAGGGGGCCGTAAGAGACAAGCAGCTCCTTTTAATTAGAATAAGTCAAACAACACCAACACCAACACAACACAACACCAACACAACACAACACCAACACAACACAGCACAACACCACCACAACACAACACAACACCAACACAACACCACACAACACCAACACAACACAACACCAACACAACACCACACAACACCAACACAGCACCAACACAACACCACACAACACCACACAGCACAGCACAACACCACACCGCACAGCACAACACCGCACAGCACAACACCACACAGCACAACACAACACAGCACCACACAGCACAGCACAACACAACACAACACCACACAGCACAACACAACACCACCACAGCACAACACAGCACAGCACAGCACCACACAGCACAGCACCACACGAACATGACTCGGAACACAACTCAAACACAGCAAAACACAGCACAACAGAACACGACACAGCACCACACAGCACAGCACCGCACAGCACCACACAGCACAACACAACACAACACCACCACAGCACAACACAGCACAACACCACACCGCACAGCACAACACCACACAGCACAACACAACACCAACACAGCACAACACCACACAGCACAACACAACACAGCACCACACAGCACAACACAACACAACACAACACCACACAGCACAACACAACACCACCACAGCACAACACAGCACCACACCACACAGCACCACACAACACCGCACAGCACCACACAGCACAGCACAGCACAGCACAACACCACACAACACAACACAACACGAACATGTAGGGTTGGGCAGTATTTATATCACGGATCATAACAGTACATATCACGGATGATAACAGTACATATCATAGTATATTGGGAAAACCCAAAGAAACTGTTTCACATTACATATGTACTTTGTGCTGTATCATATATAATTAAAAAAGTGCAAGAAATCAATTCCAGTGTGTGTTCATTGTAATGTAAGAATGGACACAGTTATCACATCACAGACAACTTTATTAATATTAAAAGTTTACTAATTCCCCAATTACTACTTACAATTTACGGTATAGTTTGAATATCTAGTAAAGTATAAAATTCTGGAAATATGATGGCTCAGTAAAAATACTGAATGTGTTAATAATAATTATCTTGTAAAAAACCCTTTAGTGTTGAAAGAAGATAAAAGTTGCCTGTAAAGGTTGAGAGCGCTACATGGGCGAAGCCAGAATGCTTTGCTGGTTTGTAACAATCCCGCGACTCTCTTAACAGTTGAGCGTTACACTTACTGTTCGGGGTAATACACTGTTCCTGTTTAGGCAAACCATAAACCACAAACAGACCATTTTTATCTCCCCAACAAACTCTATTGTGCAACTGGTGAATAGCAATGATGAAAAACAAACACAAACCAACCCACGCAAACAATACCAACAAACAAGCACAAACAATACCAACAAACAAGCAATATATATATAATATTTACATCCCCGGTCAGTCCAAAGTGCAAACAACCAAAACAAAATGATTATCCTAAAAAAAACCAACCAAACAAAAAAATAAAACAAAAAACACATAATTATCCCGATAATTATCTTGATAATTATCCCAATAAGCCCCTGACAAAGAATTGCAGCCCTGTTGAGAAAGCCAAGTTCAAGAGGATCTAAAACATCGAGGTTTCCTCAGATCATCTTGGAGAAACTTGGAAATGAGGCCTGCACCTGTCAGTGAGGTGCAGCTGGTTCATCTTCTCTTTCTCCCAGTGCACTGGGAAAACTTATCGGGATATTTATTGGGATAAGTGCATGGCTTTGAGATCTTGTGTGTTCTCTCCCAAACACACCACTTTTCCTCCACTCTCACACCATCATCTTTTTTTTTCTTTGGGCCTCCTCTCTCCTTCTTCTCTCCTCTCTCACAGAAAACCAGGATATCCTTTTCCTGTACTTGCTGCCCCAGAAGCTCCGCCCCTTGCATTGCCAGCAAGGTTCTTAAAGGGCCAGTTCAATGACAGTAAAAAACTAGTGCATTTCGTTATAAAATGTGGCGTTTATAGCAAGTAGCAAAACACACGCAGTTCAATATGTTAGCACCCAGAAAAGTTTAATCTTGCAACGCCTTAAGATGAATCAATTTCTTTGTAGTGAGGTGGTAAATAGGTATTTCATTTATAAACACATTTCATGTGGCAGAGTTTGAAAACCTCGAGTGAACTGTCTGTTCTCGCTGATAAACAGTTAGGTTTGTAGCAAAGTGCATGAAGAGCTTACTCCAGTAGTGAATCTTTGCAGAACAACACAGTACTTTACTAACATTATTAGAAGTACAGGGTAACGCTCCGTCTTTCAATGAAAACACTACACGTCTTTTGTGCCGTAAAATATTTACGCATTAGCAATACAGATCTGGCATTGCTGGAGAATGTGATGTAGTGTGGAGAATGTGAGACTGACTGTTTTGAATTATAGCCAAGGGCATTAAGATATGATGTAACAGCGCTCTCATTTATTCTTGGTTGAGACCAAGCAGATGTAAATTAAGAGTATAATGATGTTTAAATTTATTCTCTCGATGCCCTTTCATCCTTTATCATACGCGACAGCATGAAACACCGTCTTCATTTATTCCTTGTATTCTCTAACGCGCTCTCATTAATTTTTGTATTTTAACATCATAGGTGTTAGGCACAACTCCTTGTATTCACCTTTGATCATTTATCAATCCAGGTGCCAATGTAAGACAATGTCCTCAATTATTTTTGAACTGGGTCAAAGGTGTCAATTTCTGACTACATCATTAGGAAACGATGGTGTCCAGCAAGATAGGACTTCCCACCTTCTTTTCCTCTGATGACTGTCCTGACTATCACTGGATAATCTTTGATATGATTTTGGTACAACTATAGGTGATGTGCGCCAGTTAGTCAGTCAACTCCCGGGACCTGACTCAGTTTGTTGTAAGCTGCTCTCAAGTGGTAGCAATAAACTTATACTGCATCAGACTCTTCAAGACTTCAATTGTTTTTTGAAACTTTGAATTCATTGAAGACACGAACACAACAGGAACACGACCCAGAGTGCAACACAACACCAACACGACCCAGAACACAACCCGAACACAACCCAGAACACAACACCAACACGACCCAGAACACAACATGAACATGACCCAGAACACAACATGAACACGACCCAGAGCGCAACACAACACGAACATGACCCAGAGCGCAACACAACACAACACAAACACGACCCAGAGTGCAACACAACACGAACTTGACCCAGAGCGCAACACAACACGAACATGATCCAGAGCGCAACACAACACAAACACGACCCAGAGTGCAACACAACACGACCCAGAACACAACACAACACAACTCAGAACACAACACAAAACTGCACAGGAGACAGAGGAGACAGAAGTAAAGGAGACAGAGGTAGAGGAGACAGAGGTAGAGGAGACAGAAGTAAAGGGGACAGAGACAGGGGAGACAGCGGTAGAGGAGACAGAGACAGGGGAGACAGAGGTAGAGGAGACAGGGGAGACAGAGACAGGGGAGACAGAGGAAGAGGAGACAGGGGAGACAGAGGTAGAGGAGACAGAAGTAAAGGAGACAGAGACAGGGGAGACAGCGGTAGAGGAGACAGAGGAAGAGGAGACAGGGGAGACAGCGGTAGAGGAGACAGAGGTAGAGGAGACAGGGGAGACAGCGGTAGAGGAGACAGCGGTAGAGGAGACAGAGGTAGAGGAGACAGAGGTAGAGGAGACAGGGGAGACAGCGGTAGAGGAGACAGAGGTAGAGGAGACAGAGGTAGAGGAGACAGAGGAAGAGGAGACAGGGGAGACAGCGGTAGAGGAGACAGAGGAAGAGGAGACAGGGGAGACAGAGGTAGAGGAGACAGCGGTAGAGGAGACAGAGGTAGAGGAGACAGAGGCAGGGGAGACAGCGGTAGAGGAGACAGAGGCAGAGGAGACAGCGGTAGAGGAGACAGCGGTAGAGGAGACAGTGGTAGAGGAGACAGGGGAGACAGCGGTAGAGGAGACAGAGGCAGAGGAGACAGCGGTAGAGGAGACAGAGGTAGAGGAGACAGAGGTAGAGGAGACAGAGGTAGAGGAGACAGGGGCAGAGGAGACAGAGGTAGAGGAGACAGAGGTAGAGGAGACAGAGGTAGAGGAGACAGGGGAGACAGCAGTAGAGGAGACAGAGGTAGAGGAGACAGAGGTAGAGGAGACAGAGGTAGAGGAGACAGGGGCAGAGGAGACAGAGGTAGAGGAGACAGAGGTAGAGGAGACAGAGGTAGAGGAGACAGAGGTAGAGGAGACAGGGGCAGAGGAGACAGAGGTAGAGGAGACAGAGGTAGAGGAGACAGGGGCAGAGGAGACAGAGGTAGAGGAGACAGAGGTAGAGGAGACAGAGGTAGAGGAGACAGGGGAGACAGCAGTAGAGGAGACAGAGGTAGAGGAGACAGAGGTAGAGGAGACAGAGGTAGAGGAGACAGGGGAGACAGCGGTAGAGGAGACAGAGGTAGAGGAGACAGAGGTAGAGGAGACAGAGGTAGAGGAGACAGAGGTAGAGGAGACAGAGGTAGAGGAGACAGGGGAGACAGCGGTAGAGGAGACAGCGGTAGAGAAGACAGAGGTAGAGGAGACAGAGGTAGAGGAGACAGAGGTAGAGGAGACAGAGGTAGAGGAGACAGGGGCAGAGGAGACAGAGGTAGAGGAGACAGAGGTAGAGGAGACAGAGGTAGAGGAGACAGGGGAGACAGCAGTAGAGGAGACAGAGGTAGAGGAGACAGAGGTAGAGGAGACAGGGGCAGAGGAGACAGAGGTAGAGGAGACAGAGGTAGAGGAGACAGAGGTAGAGGAGACAGAGGTAGAGGAGACAGAGGTAGAGGAGACAGGGGCATAGGAGACAGAGGTAGAGGAGACAGAGGTAGAGGAGACAGGGGCAGAGGAGACAGAGGTAGAGGAGACAGAGGTAGAGGAGACAGAGGTAGAGGAGACAGGGGAGACAGCAGTAGAGGAGACAGAGGTAGAGGAGACAGAGGTAGAGGAGACAGAGGTAGAGGAGACAGGGGAGACAGCGGTAGAGGAGACAGAGGTAGAGGAGACAGAGGTAGAGGAGACAGAGGCAGGGGAGACAGCGGTAGAGGAGACAGAGGCAGAGGAGACAGCGGTAGAGGAGACAGCGGTAGAGGAGACAGCGGTAGAGGAGACAGGGGAGACAGCGGTAGAGGAGACAGAGGCAGAGGAGACAGCGGTAGAGGAGACAGAGGTAGAGGAGACAGAGGTAGAGGAGACAGAGGTAGAGGAGACAGGGGAGACAGCAGTAGAGGAGACAGAGGTAGAGGAGACAGAGGTAGAGGAGACAGAGGTAGAGGAGACAGGGGAGACAGCAGTAGAGGAGACAGAGGTAGAGGACCTGATGATGGCTTTTCATTCTGAACTGTACAGTGGTGGCAGTTGCAGTTTACAGCGCGACGCTCATTTTGTATCTGAGAATAGATGACTCCCAGCAGAATTCTGTCAACATTTTGGGGGGTTGTTTTAGCCAACAGGCTGAAAGTTGTTTTAGACGAAGTGACGCTATGTGAAGCTTCTCTAAATGATGCCAGGTGTTGGCAGTGATATCCTCCATAGGGTCAATTCTGTTTGTCAGTGATCAGAGGGCTGTACTATCCAGGGAGGTAACTGGGTTATCCAGGTAACTTCTCGTTAACTCAGATTAAGTAGTAAATCTCCTAATAGAAGAAACCTACAGCTTTTTTTGTTAGGAGAATGCAGCCGTAGGGCTCCTCTATGAGGGGGTTTACTACTTACTCTGAGTTAACTTAACCAGAAGTTACCTGGATAAGCCAGTTACTTCGCTTTGTAGTACAGCCCTCTGGATGTTACCTTAAGGTGCTTTTCCACTGCATGGTACCAGCTCGACTCGACTCGACTCTGTTCGCAGTTTGATACCTGGTTCCTCGTTGGTTTTCCACTGCACTTAGTACCCACTCGATGTAGCTGGAGGCGCTGTAAGAAACTGTTGTGCTGTCATCATAGTACATGACTGTCTATAACGAGGACTAGGGATCATACTACATGACTGTCTGTAACGAGGACCTGCGATCATACTAAATGACTGTCTGTAACGAGGACCTGCGATCATACAACATGACTGTCTGTAACGAGGACCTGCGATCATACTACATGACTGTCTGTAACGAGGACCTGCGATCATACTACATGACTGTCTGTAACGAGGACCTGCGATCATACTACATGACTGTCTGTAACGAGGACCTGTCATCATACAACATGACTGTCTGTAACGAGGACCTGCGATCATATTACATGACTGTCTGTAACGAGGACCTGCGATCATACTACATGACTGTCTGTAACGAGGACCTGTCATCATACAACATGACTGTCTGTAACGAGGACCTGCGATCATATTACATGACTGTCTGTAACGAGGACCTGTCATCATACAACATGACTGTCTGTAACGAGGACCTGCGACTTTGGGATTCCATACTACACATTTGAAAAAGAAGCTAAATAGCTTTCTTTGGCTACCAAGCCATGTTAGATACTTGTTCAGCTCACGTTTATTTACATACCCCCTCTGGTTTAATCATTTCCGATGCACCGACTGTAACTACAGATATGTGAGTCGCAGACACATTTCTCATTACTTCATTTAGGCAGAATAAGTTAAACGCTATAGTTTAACCGCTCAGTAAAGTTAGCGGTCTTCTACTGATAAACAAGACTTCAGCTAGCTTTGTGGGTAACCTAATTTAGCAGTGGACAGCGTTATAAGCTGCTGTAAGTGATGTTGCCAGAGACTTTTTAGGAGTGACGAGGGAGAAACGATAGCACTGTTGTTTGTTTAGGCTGTGTTCACACGTAACGTCTTTTTCTGATGAAAACCACTGGTCAAAGCGTTTTTTCATATATAAACAAAAAACGCTGTTCCAAAAAGCCGTTGAAAGCATCCTTTTTTTACCCATAACTTATACTAACCTAGAGTTAACGGTAGCTAACAGGCTTGATTTGCTAGTGACTGAAATTACCCCAAACACAGACTAGAAACTCCTCTGACTCTCTGACCAATCAGTAGTCTGGAGTGTTTTCACATCACGTTTTGGCACCTACTCAGCTTGCTTAGAACCACGGCTGAGGTGATACCAAAAGTAGTATGCAGTGGAAAAGTGGCATTAGAATGGACTTTGATTTAGAGTGGAGATTGACTTTGATTTCCTGAGTGATGTGCTGTGTGGAAGGTGAGTGGTGTGTGCTGTGTGGGAGGTGAGTGATGTGGTGTGTGGGAGGTGAGTGTTGTGCTGTGTGGGAGGTGAGTGATGTGCTGTGTGGGAGGTGAGTGATGTGGTGTGTGGGAGGTGAGTGTTGTGCTGTGTGGGAGGTGAGTGTTGTGCTGTGAGAGAGGTGAGTGATGTGCTGTGAGGGAGGTGAGTGATGTGCTGTGTGGGAGGTGAGTGATGTGCTGTGAGGGAGGTGAGTGATGTGCTGTGTGGGAGGTGAGTGATGTGCTGTGTGGGAGGTGAGTGTTGTGCTGTGTGGGAGGTGAGTGTTGTGCTGTGTGGGAGGTGAGTGTTGTGCTGTGAGGGAGGTGAGTGATGTGCTGTGTGGGAGGTGAGTGATGTGCTGTGTGGAAGGTGAGTGATGTGCTGTGAGGGAGGTGAGTGATGTGCTGTGTGGGAGGTGAGTGATGTGCTGTGTGGGAGGTGAGTGATGTGGTGTGTGGGAGGTGAGTGATGTGCTGTGTGGGAGGTGAGTGTTGTGCTGTGTGGGAGGTGAGTGTTGTGCTGTGAGAGAGGTGAGTGATGTGCTGTGAGGGAGGTGAGTGATGTGCTGTGTGGGAGGTGAGTGATGTGCTGTGAGGGAGGTGAGTGATGTGCTGTGTGGGAGGTGAGTGATGTGCTGTGTGGGAGGTGAGTGTTGTGCTGTGTGGGAGGTGAGTGTTGTGCTGTGTGGGAGGTGAGTGTTGTGCTGTGAGGGAGGTGAGTGATGTGCTGTGTGGGAGGTGAGTGATGTGCTGTGTGGGAGGTGAGTGATGTGCTGTGAGGGAGGTGAGTGATGTGCTGTGTGGGAGGTGAGTGATGTGCTGTGTGGGAGGTGAGTGATGTGGTGTGTGGGAGGTGAGTGATGTGCTGTGTGGGAGGTGAGTGATGTGGTGTGTGGGAGGTGAGTGTTGTGCTGTGAGGAAGGTGAGTGTTGTGCTGTGAGGGAGGTCAGTGTTGTGCTGTGAGGAAGGTGAGTGTTGTGCTGTGAGGGAGGTGAGTGATGTGCTGTGTGGGAGGTGAGTGATGTGGTGTGTGGGAGGTGAGTGATGTGCTGTGTGGGAGGTGAGTGTTGTGCTGTGAGGGAGGTGAGTGATGTGCTGTGTGGGAGGTGAGTGATGTGCTGTGTGGGAGGTGAGTGATGTGCTGTGAGGGAGGTGAGTGATGTGCTGTGTGGGAGGTGAGTGATGTGCTGTGTGGGAGGTGAGTGATGTGGTGTGTGGGAGGTGAGTGATGTGCTGTGTGGGAGGTGAGTGATGTGGTGTGTGGGAGGTGAGTGTTGTGCTGTGAGGAAGGTGAGTGTTGTGCTGTGAGGGAGGTCAGTGTTGTGCTGTGAGGAAGGTGAGTGTTGTGCTGTGAGGGAGGTGAGTGATGTGCTGTGTGGGAGGTGAGTGATGTGGTGTGTGGGAGGTGAGTGATGTGCTGTGTGGGAGGTGAGTGATGTGCTGTGTGGGAGGTGAGTGTTGTGCTGTGAGGAAGGTGAGTGTTGTGCTGTGTGGGAGGTGAGTGATGTGCTGTGTGGGAGGTGAGTGTTGTGCTGTGAGGGAAGTGAGTATTGTGCTGAGTGGGTTGTGCTGTGAGGGAGGTGAGTGGTGTGCTGTGAGGGAGGTGAGTGTTGTGCTGTGAGGAAGGTGAGTGGTGTGCTGTGTGGGAGGTGAGTGTTGTGCTGTGAGGGAGGTGAGTGTTGTGCTGTGTGGGAGGTGAGTGATGTGCTGTGTGGGAGGTGAGTGTTGTGCTGTGAGGGAGGTGAGTGATGTGCTGTGAGTGATGTGCTGTGTGGGAGGTGAGTGATGTGCTGTGTGGGAGGTGAGTGATGTGGTGTGTGGGAGGTGAGTGTTGTGGTGTGAGGGAGGTGAGTGTTGTGCTGTGTGGGAGGTGAGTGTTGTGCTGTGAGGGAGGTGAGTGATGTGTGCTGTGTGGGAGGTGAGTGTTGTGCTGTGAGGGAGGTGAGTGATGTGGTGTGTGGGAGGTGAGTATTGTGCTGTGAGGGAGGTGAGTGTTGTGCTGTGTGGGAGGTGAGTGTTGTGCTGTGGGGGAGGTGAGTGATGTGTGCTGTGTGGGAGGTGAGTGTTGTGCTGTGGGGGAGGTGAGTGATGTGTGCTGTGTGGGAGGTGAGTGTTGTGCTGTGAGGGAGGTGAGTGTTGTGCTGTGTGGGAGGTGAGTGTTGTGCTGTGAGGGAGGTGAGTGATGTGTGCTGTGTGGGAGGTGAGTGTTGTGCTGTGAGGGAGGTGAGTGATGTGGTGTGTGGGAGGTGAGTATTGTGCTGTGTGGGAGGTGAGTGTTGTGCTGTGAGGAAGGTGAGTGGTGTGCTGTGTGGGAGGTGAGTGTTGTGCTGTGTGGGAGGTGAGTGATGTGCTGTGTGGGAGGTGAGTGTTGTGCTGTGAGGGAGGTGAGTGATGTGGTGTGAGGGAGGTGAGTGATGTGGTGTGTGGGAGGTGAGTGTTGTGCTGTGAGGGAGGTGAGTGTTGTGCTGTGTGGGAGGTGAGTGATGTGTGCTGTGTGGGAGGTGAGTGTTGTGCTGTGTGGGAGGTGAGTGTTGTGCTGTGAGGGAGGTGAGTGTTGTGCTGTGTGGGAGGTGAGTGTTGTGCTGTGAGGGAGGTGAGTGATGTGCTGTGTGGGAGGTGAGTGTTGTGCTGTGAGGGAGGTGAGTGATGTGGTGTGAGGGAGGTGAGTGATGTGGTGTGTGGGAGGTGAGTGATGTGCTGTGAGGGAGGTGAGTGTTGTGCTGTGTGGGAGGTGAGTGTTGTGCTGTGAGGGAGGTGAGTGATGTGTGCTGTGTGGGAGGTGAGTGTTGTGCTGTGAGGGAGGTGAGTGATGTGCTGTGTGGGAGGTGAGTGTTGTGCTGTGTGGGAGGTGAGTGTTGTGCTTTGTCAGGTAACTGGACAAAGGAAGGTCCTTGCGAATCTGAACCCTTTCTCTCTGTTTTTGCAGATTACAGATGAACAGTCCATCAGGAAATGTATTGAGGAATGTGAAGCCAGGATAGATATTGGTGAGACAATAATCCACCAGGTTTTTGAGATTAGAAAAAAGATTAGAAAAAATTCACTGACATTCTGTGTTTTGTGTTTCAGGGCTGCATTATAGAAACCCATATCCAAGACCAGTAAGATTTGAAAGTTATCATCAATAAAAAACATATATAATTTTTAAATATTTTCCTGGTAATATCTGGCGCTCTCCTCTCTCCCTCAGATTCATCTTCCTCCGATGGGCCTGGCCACTCAGAAGGGCAGGAAGTTACGAACTCAGCAGAGACTCAGGAAACAGGCTAAACCCATTTACCTTCAATCCCACGACGAGACATAACACAGCACTGTCAGAACTACACACACAACTACAACACAGCACTGTCAGAACTACACACACAACTACAACACAGCACTGTCAGAACTACACACACAACTACAACACACCACTGTCAGAACTACACACACAACTACAACACACCACTGTCAGAACTACACACAACTCTACACAACACAGCACTGTCAGAACTACACACACAACTACAACACACCACTGTCAGAACTACACACACGACTACAACACACCACTGTCAGAACTACACACACAACTATACACAACACAGCACTGTCAGAACTACACACAACTCTACACAACACAGCACTGTCAGAACTACACACACGACTATACACAACACAGCACTGTCAGAACTACACACACAACTACAACACACCACTGTCAGAACTACACACACAACTACAACACAGCACTGTCAGAACTACACACACAACTCTACACAACACAGCACTGTCAGAACTACACACAACTCTACACAACACAGCACTGTCAGAACTACACACACACAACTATACATACAATAAATCACATACTTACTGAAGAGACAACATTAAATATGTATCAGTTTTTTTGGGTTACAGGACTGGCCAAGTTGTAATGTAAGTCCTTATGTGGTCTACCTCTCATGTTAGAGGTAAATTTGTTATAATCTGTTGTATATGTATTAAATTAAGCATTTAGCCTCAGTGTGTGTTGAATGATTTCCTGCACTAGCTCTGTGATTCATGAGCACACGGGCTGAGACACACACACTCACCAGTGTTAGGGTTAGTGAGTCTGACCTTATGGACCAGTGTGTGAGTCTGACCTTATGGAAGTGGAGGTACTGATTCTTGTTCAGTACTGTGAATCAGTGACCACACACGGTTTACTGCAGAGTCTGGCCCAGGAGAAGGCTGTATAAATGTCTCTAGGTCTGTTCCTACACAGAGTGGTAGTGGCTCAGTGGTAAAGGAAAAGAGTCAGAGGGCTGTGGGTTTGAATCCTGAAGAGAAGGCCTGTAATGCACAAAGTGCGTGCGTGCATGTGTGCGTGTGTGTGTGTGGTGTGTGTGTGTGATGCGTGCGTGTGTGTGTGTATGTGTCTGTGTCTGTGTGTGTGGTGCGTGTGTGGAAAGGCAGGCAGTGAGGCAGAAGGTAATTTCATGGGGGAATTAAGTCAATTTTCCCTCAAACTTTCCTCACGTCTATTCTGTACACAGACAAACTCTCTGTGCAGGTGAGCATGACAAAATTACCAAACAAAACAGACAAAAGTTTTTTCCCAAATCTGTTCTTGAACTGGAATATACTATTTTAATATGGACTGAATTTTTTATGGTCTTTATTATGATAAGAACTGTGAAAATGGCTAATAACAAGAAAAGTGTGTTTGTGTTCAAGTGTGCGTGTGTGAGTGTATGTGTGGTGTGTGTGTGTGTGTGGTGCATGTGTGTGTGTGTGCGTGTGTGTGGTGTGTGTGTGAGTGGAAGAGGAAAATGTGTAAAATCGCTCATGTTTACAGTGTAAATGCATCTGAAGAAAACTCACAGAAGAGGCATGGTTAGCATTTTATTATGTTAAATGGGTTAGCACTCCACTGGGCACAAGCACAAACACACACACACACAGAGAAACGCCGGGAGGGGCAAGACTGTGTGCAGACATCAGTCGTCCAGCTGGCAGAGGCATGCCACCCCGCGGTTTACCCAGTGTTTCTGAGGCCGGTCGGACGGCAGCTGCACGGTCATGACGTAATTGGTCGAGTGACCTGTGGTGGACAGGGTTCCGCGACGGGCGCTGGTCTTATACAGCGGGCAGTCGTACACATCCTCATGGCAGAAACTGGCACTGCAGCCCGGCTTGAGCCAGATTATCGGCAGCGGGTCAAAGAGGATTTTGGGTAAAGATTCTCCGATGAACATGCAGTCCCGGTCCCACCGTGCCCCCTCCAGAAACAAACCACGGACGTACGCGCCGTCACACGGCTTCTCCGAGACATGACACTCCTGCTGGGTTACCTGATACACACACACACACACACACACAAACACATTCAGTTACTTGAAACATGTACACAAAAAGACACACACACACAAACACATTCAGTTACCTGAAACATGTACACAAACAGACACACACACACAAACACATTCAGTTACCTGAAACATGTACACACACAGACACACACAAACACATTCAGTTACCTGAAACATGTACACAGACACACACACACACAAACACATTCAGTTACCTGAAACATGTACACACACAAACACACACACACACACACACACAAACACATTCAGTTAACTGAAACATGTACACAAACAGACACACACACACAAACACATTCAGTTACCTGAAACATGTACACAAACAGACACACACACACAAACACATTCAGTTACCTGAAACATGTACACAAACAGACACACACACACACAAACACATTCAGTTACCTGAAACATGTACACACACAAACACACACACACAAACACATTCAGTTACCTGAAACATGTACACAAACAGACACACACACACACAAACACATTCAGTTACCTGAAACATGTACACACACAAACACACACACACACAAACACATTCAGTTACCTGAAACATGTACACACACACACACACACACACACAGTTACCTGAAACATGTACACACACACAAACACATTCTTCAGTTAACTGAAACATGTACACACACAAACACACACATAAACACATTCAGTTACCTGAAACATGTACACACACACACACACACACACACACACACACACACACACACAGACACACACACATTCAGTTACCTGAAACATGTACACACACACAAACACATTCAGTTACCTGAAACATGTACACACACAAACACACACACATAAACACATTCAGTTACCTGAAACATGTACACACACAAACACACACAGCTACACACACAAATACACAAACACAGTCTAAAATTTCTGACCTTAAACTCGAAGCCGACCTGGTCAATGGGAATGGTGTATTTGCGTGCATAGTTCTGACACACCCCTGTGAGGAATGACTGAGTGAAATAAAAT
>NC_044497.1:177500-187500 GCF_902362185.1 Chanos chanos | reverse complement strand
ATGTGTGCCTATGAGTGTGTGTGTGAGTGTGCATGTGTATATGCGTGCCTGTGAGTGTGTGTGTGTGTGTGCATGTGTATATGTGTGCCTGTGAGTGTGTGTGTGTGTGTGCATGTGTATATGTGTGCCTGTGAGTGTGTGTGTGTGTGTGCGCATGTGTATATGTGTGCCTATGAGTGTGTGTGTGAGTGTGTGTGTATATGTGTGCCTATGAGTGTGTGTGTGAGTGTGTGTGTGTATGTGTGTGCCTGTGAGTGTGCACGTGTATATGTGTGCCTATGAGTGTGTGTGTGAGTGTGCATGTGTATATGTGTGCCTGTGAGTGTGTGTGTGAGTATGCATGTGTATATGTGTGCCTATGAGTGTGTGGGTGAGTGTGCATGTGTATATGTGTGCCTGTGAGTGTGTGAGTGTGTGTGCATGTGTATATGTGTGCCTGTGAGTGTGTGTGTGAGTGTGCATGTGTATATGTGTGCCTGTGAGTGTGTGAGTGTGTGTGCATGTGTATATGTGTGCCTGTGAGTGTGTGTGTGAGTGTGCATGTGTATATGTGTGCCTGTGAGTGTGTGTGTGTGTGTGTGTGTGCGCATGTGTATATGTGTGCCTATGAGTGTGTGTGTGAGTGTGTCTGTGAGTGTGTGTGTGTGTGTGTGTGTGTGTATGTGTGTGTGTGTGTGTGTGTGTACCTGGTAAGGCCCATGCGGTGGTACATAGTATGCGTCTCCCTCACACACTCTGTATCTGTCCTGCTGAATCAGTTCTTTACTGTAGAATGTGGACAAAAGAGACAACAGACACCTGCGATCCTTATCATCTGTCACACGTCCCCCATAGTTACATTCCCCTGCAGAGAGAGAGAGAGAGAGAGAGAGCGACAGAATGAGAGAGATTACAGTTTGTTGTAACAGAAAGTGACAGATCATTTAAATACAACCAGTGAAATACAGTTAGTACTGAAGTAGTAAATGGGGCCCATACATCGGTAAATTTAAAGAAGATGTGTGTGTAACCCAAGTGACACTAGTCAAACTGCATTGTCAGTTCTAACCCTGTGTGTGTGTGTGTGTGTGTAGGGCTGTCGCGATAATCACAGTATTGCAATACTGCGGTATTGACAAGCCAGCTGCAATGGATGGCAAGCAACCAACACAACTGTTATGTTCAAGTTTTTTCTTTTCTCATGAGGCTAGGTCCTCCTTGTTTTACACTTTAATGCGTACGCATGAGAAACTATTTCAGTTGAGAAAATAAAGTTTAAAGTTTAAGACAGATGTTTGTCAGACAATTTGCTAGTTCTATTCTCCCGGCAGTATATACCATATTAAGGTCATTCTGATGCGGTCTTATGAAGGTTTGTTCGGGTTTGAATATAAAAGCATCCTTTCTTGCCTGAATGTTGTTCCAGCGCCTGCCTAACAGACCATCCGCACACACTGAGGTGAGGAACTCCACTGATTTAAAGACTGTCCTGGTTGATCCAGTTAAGTTCAGTAGATGCTAAGATAAGTTGAAGTTTCATGCGCATAAGAAACTTCAATAATTTTTTTGTGCTCATGGCCCAGGGGCTATATAGATTTGCATTTAAAAGATTCCGCATAAACAATTTGCTTTATGTATTTTCGTAGGCGTATAGCCAGCTTTGCATTCTTATTGCCTCGTTGCCCTTCTGCGTCCTGCATTTAACATAGGGGTGGGCGATCCTAATTTAAATAGTTTCTTTAATGTCCTTTTACAAGGAAATGTGTAAAAACGGAAACGGTTGTACAAAGCCTTACATGTGATTCCATCACCATGACGTGTGCCCCCCAAAACCACAATATACACCTAACATAGACATAACGACTTGAATAAGTATACATGAACAACACTATATACACCCAACATAGATACATCCCTACAGCATACATCCACAGTTAAAACATATGTACAAATATACATAGCATCTTTGCACTTCTTGGTTACCAGGGTGTTTTGCTCAATGTTGTTATAGCAGAGGGGACGAAACTCGTACTATATCATGCCCGTCTACAAGCCAAGGATCTGTATTGATGACCTCATGGAAGGAGTGTGAAGAATGGATTGGGTGGGTGCCCGGGCTCATGTGTGATTAAATGTGCTTTGCGTGTGATAGCTTTGCTGTTGAGATCTGGGAGGCTGGGGGTGGGGGCGCTGATCATTTTTGAGGCATTGTGTATTATGCGTATAAGCTTGTTCCTGTTGTTGTGTATTATGCGTATGAGCTTGTTCCTGTTGTTGTGTATTATACGTATAAGCTTGTTCCTGTTGGAAGTGGTTAGCATACTGAAGAAGCAGGGGGAGCAATAGAGGAGAATGGGTTGGAGTATTCTTTTGTACAGCAGTAGCATTGTGTGGGGGGCAACAGAAAGTGCGTTAAGTTTCCGGATGATAGAAAGTTTTCGGGTTGATAGAAAGTCTTCGGATGAAAGAAAGTTTTTGGATGATAGAAAGTCTTTGCTAGCAGCGTTTGTGGATGTCCGTGGTGTGTTGTTTGAAGCACAGTTTAGTGTCTAGGTTGAGTCTGAGATATATGAAACAATAATCCACTTACTCAACAATTTTGTTATTGATGCAGATGGAGTTGTGGGTGGGGTTATGGGACGTGTTGTGTGTGCTTGAGGTGGTAATTAGCAGCTCTTTTGTCTTCATTACGTTCAGTTGCAGGTACTTATCTGTGCACCATTTTGTGAAGTGGGAGATGGAGTCTTGATATCCTATAGTTATTGGCATTGAGGAGTACAAGTATGGCAGTATCATCAGAGTATTTGAAGTATGTAGTGATGGGTGAGGGGCTGACACAGTCGTGGGTGTAGAGGGTAAACAGGAAGGGCCTCAGGACACAGCCTTGTGAGGCTCTGGTGTTGGTGATGGTGGATGAAGATGATACAGTGCCCACTCTAACTGTCTGTGGTCTGTCACTGAGGAAGCTGTGTACCCAGTGGGTGAGAAGTGGGGGGACGTTGAGGTGGTGGAGCTTCCTGATCATCTGGTGGCGCTGAATGGTACTGAAAGCAGAACTGAAGTCGATGAAGAGTAGTCTGGCAAAGTGACCGGGTGATTCTAGTTGTTGCAGGAGGAAGTGAAGGAGGCATGGTACAGCATCCTCCCTCCCCCTTTTGGCTTTATAGTCAAACTGATGGGAGTCGAACTGTGGTTCGACAACTGGAAGGATGATGTTAAGCACCAGTTTTTCCAGGCACTTCATAACTATTGAGGTGAGTGCAACTGGTCGATAGTGGTTTAGTTCTGAGGGGTGTGGTTTCTCGGGTACTGGTATGATGATAGATGTCTTCCACAGGGTGTGAGATTCACTGAAGATGGAGTGCATAACGGGAGACAGCTCAGTGGCACAGACCTCGAGCACCTTTGCCTGGACGCCATCTGGTCCTGGGGCCTTGCCCAGCTTACACCGGCTCAGCTGCCGGCGCCCGTCCTCTGCTGTGAAGGGAACAGCGTGTGCTGGCTCTGTGATGGGTAAAGTCTCCAGTAGTGCCTTGCATTCCTCTGAACAGTTGGTGGTGTCAAACCGTGTGTAGAAAGTGTTAAGGTCCTGAGCAAATGAGGTGGGGTTAGTTACTGCAGTTAACTTGGGTTTTGGGTCACATCCTGTGAGAGGTCTTACTTTTTGAAAGGCTTGTTTAGTGTTCCTGGTGCTGAATTCCTGTTCCAGTTTCTCCTTGTATTTGATTTAGGCCTTGATAATGTCATTCTTTACTTGTCAGCTTATGATTTTTAGTGAAACCCAGTCCGGTCTTAGTTTCAGAAGTGTTACACCGTTAATGTGTGTGAATGTGTGTGTGTGTGTCTGTGTGTGTGTAAGTGTGTGTGTGTGTCTCTGTGTGTGTGTACCTGTAAGATAAGTGAGGGCCTCTAGTGGAACCTCTTCATACTCATCCAGAAACATGTTGATCTGCCGTAGACTGATCCGCAAATCTGATTCATTAAATTCATAAGGAATATTCCACCCTGGAGAGAGACCACACACACACACACACATACACACACACACACACACACTATACTGGTAAAGGGACAGTATTCAGTCTATTCATCTGCATATATTCTGTACATACTGTGAACACTCCGTCATACTTATTCAGACTCTGGGAGACACACGTCCTGACTGTACATTTTAGAGATCCCTTGTCCCCCAAAACTCAGAACCATAATCATTTGCAGACATATGCTGCTCTTCCTCTGTTACAGTTCTCTTATGTACAATCTTTACCCAGGGTGCAGTTGGGGGGGGTGGGGGGGGGGGGTGTTGAGTGCCTAGCTCAACAGCACTTCAGCCATGGATGTTCCCTGCCAGTCCTGGGAACTGAACCAGGAAACTTTTGGTATCAAGTCCACTTCTCTAACCTTTAGGCCACAGGCTGTCCCGTCCCTTGAATTCCTTGTATTTGCAAACTTATACAATAAAGTAACTCTGATTCCGATGGTCAGACACAATCTAACATTTCAGCCAAGGCCCAGATATGATGAGGAACCAAATATAGTTTCATTCATGTCTTGTGAATCACATATTTGAAGTTACATATAAAATTTCTAAAAAAATCTACTCCATATCCAAAAATCTGTTTAAATATTAGACATATATGGATCACTATTCAAAAGGTGCTGACCAAAGTCACAGACAGATGGAAAGATGGAGAGCTGGACAGATGGAGAGATGGACTGATAGATAGGTGAACAGACATGTCTCTGACCTAGTGGGCCAAAGTTTCTCCTCTCCTGGACAAGGGCATGGAAGAAGCACAGTCCAAACAGTAACTTCTGCCACACGTCCTGTTTGGTGGTGCTGCAGAAGAAGTCAGGGTTTGAGATGGGGTCATTGAGGTATGAGCGCAGGAGATTGGCTCTCAGGCCTTTGGGCGGCTCATTCGTCATCTTAACGCCATTCTGCAAAATGCTCACTGGGAACTGATCAGATGGGTAACTGGTCAACCACAGCCTGTGTGAGAGACACAAACAGATGAGAAAATTTGTGATAATCAGTGTTTCTCTCTGCTTTTAACTCCATAGCTTACTGATCATGTACATTCACAAACATTTGTGGAGGGAATTTCTACAGGCATTTTGCCATGAAAGACATTTGTGTTCATTTCTCACTTAAAAAAAAAAGAAAAGCAACTAAAATGTCTCCCTACCTAAAGTTTGTGTGGGTGTTGTCAGGGATGATGACCTCCTCACAGATCTTCTCCAGTGCTGGCATCCAGCTGGTGGCCAAGTGGCAGTTTTGCAGCACTACCCAGGTGCCATCCTTCAGTGCCTGCTCAATCATGCAGGCAGCAATTGGGCCCTGACCCTGACCCAGAGAGATGGTCTGAGTCCTGCTGCCTCCCATCTCCAGGTCATCTGCAAACTTCAGCAATCCTGAAAACACAAGCCAGTGAGACAAAGACACTTTGTTATAGGATTAAATAATTGAGGAGCCTTTGGTTGGGAACACACCTGCAGTAGGGTCTGAACCTGGAGAGAGAACAAAGATGAGTGGCGAGCAGCAGTTTGAGTCCTTATAGCTTCTTGCCAGGTCAAAGGTCGGGGGTTCAATGTAGGCACTTCCCATGTTGTCCACAATGAAGTCCTGTACAGCTGGAACCAGTTTGTCAGGCCTGAAGCAACGCAGCACCACCATGCGGTCCAAACCCACCAGAAGCCGCCACTGATCCGGTAAATGTTCTTCGTGGGGTCTACTCGAGTCGTAGATTCCTTTCCACTTTGGAACATTCATCTGAACATGCTCAAAGAGACCCTGAAGTTTGGGAAGTTCTGAAGCTCGGACAATCTCGGACCACGCCTTGTCCGACAGCCAGTCTGGAGCAGGGTTTGGATGTGGGTTGTCAAGGGCAATTCCACCTGTAAGCAGAAATCGCCAGACGAGGTCATCAACCTGACCTTTGTCCTGCATAATGCCAATGGTGAGGAGCAGAGAGAAGAGCAGCTTGTCCTTTTCAAAGAGAGAGCGGCAGACGTTGTTATAAATGCAGGCAGTGAAATGCTCCTGAATGTTGTGGATGCGAACGACAAGGTCTTCACTGCACGGGCTCTCTGCAATGGACTGTATATACAGGTGTATGAACCATGTGAGAGAGTACTGGTACATGGGCTCAATGTTTGCCAGTTCAGAAACACAAAAGAACAGCATTGATGAGTGCTCAGCAACAGGACGATAGCCCATCCGTGTGTTATCTATCTCCTTTTCTGTCACGCTAGCAATCTTCTGCTTCTCTGAGATCTCCTCTGACAACACCTTTGAGGAGGACAGCACCTTTATGGCTGTCTCATCTTCCAGAATGTTACCCTCGGAGCAGGAAAGCACCTCTAGGATCTTGTCCTCGATCTCCTTGAGCTGCTTGTTGTTAGCTGCGCTCTCCAGGATCAATTTGTTCTTCTTCTCCTCTAGTTCTGGCTTCTCTTTCGCTGCCACAATTCCCAGTAGTTGGTCCTGCAGTCCTAGTGGTGTGATCATAAAGTTCAAAAGACACACCTTCACTGCCACCTCGGGCAGGTAATGTGGGTTTCGTAGCCTTGTGGTCATGTAGAACAAAAATTCTCTAGAATATTCTACAATGTTTTCACCTAGTCTCATATACTCCACTCCTTGCTGCTTGAAAGTTTGCTTCAACAGAACAGGCTCAAGAACTGCATCCAGTTCCTCCCCTACATTCTCTAGCAGGACAGGTGTTCCAAACTGGATGGCATTTTCCAGTGTGCGTATGTAGTTCCCATCTGACAGTTTTATGACAGAAAGCTTGTTGGCCTTCTCCATATTTTTGATCCATTTGTTGGCTTGTCCCTGTGGGTCGATCATTAGTGGCCAGCGTCGAGAGTTCGACACAATGATGCCATTGTCTATGGAGAATGAGTCCACTGGTAACCCAGCAATCTGCCATGCTCTGATCAGCACTTGGTTCCCAAGGGTATTGCTAAGGGTGAAGTCCTCAGAACAGGGTACCTCCTTCTGCTGACACAGCTTGTGCCACTGCTGTTGGCACTCTACGCGATAGTCCACAGTGAAGGCACCAAGGTAAGATATGGTACCTGCTGAAAGAAGCACATCCCCGGTCAGGTTGGTGTAACTGACACCCAGGAGACGGGCGGCCTCTGTCCACCGGTCCTTCTCTCCACCCAGCCCACCAATCAGCTTCTCTGCCCGGACCAGCTTTTGGGAACAGAGTTCGATGTTGTTCTCCAGGTCCTTCTTTTTTTGATTCATGGCCTCAAACGTGTCGTTTAGTGCCTGCAGACGGTCCTCCACCTCTTTCAGCTCAGCACGTTTCACTGCCAGCATCTCCATCTGAACTGCCAATTCCTCCTCTGCTTCTCTGAGACGCTCTCTCTTTGGAGCAACCACTTTGGCCACACGCTCATAAACCTCCATGGCACGCACCCACTTGCACAGACCCTCACAGGCAGAGGAGACATTTTTTATCAGTGAGGGCTGAAAGTCTGGGTGGTTAATGAACTTTTCACGGATTTTTCTGATGTTGGCAGCAGGGATGTTGTCCTTGTCGAAAGTCTTCAGACTATCCAGAAACTTCAAGTCTCCAAGAAGTTTCTTGGAGGAGCCCCAGAAGTCCTCAATCATCTTACCTGCATCATGAAATTCACAGAAAATTTGTCTTGAAAACTGAACTTTACCTCACTGGTTAATTCTGAGCAGAATCTGCATTTTAAGATTTCTGTTCTGATGTTCCACCTACCATAAACAAAATACAAACCAGTTTAAAATCCATTTTTAGATTTGCTATTTTCTATCCTCTCAAACACTGAAGCCAGCGTACAACTTCTCTCAAAACCTGTAACCCTTGTGATCCTTTTTCTGATGACCAAAGCCACGGACTCACTACATGACTTTCAAAGTCGTCAGATCGCTGCACTGTTCACACTACACAACTTGTTGCCTTGTAATTGGGAATCTTGAAGTCGTTGTGGTTTGTACACTACACGACTGGTCAGTGACAGAGAGTCACACATTATAAGATCTTTCACCAGGAGGAATCTCCGATGAGTCTGTCTGATCTCCAAAACGACATTTTGTCATGAAAACACACACAAGAAGTGACACCGGGAATGACGCGATACCAGATAGATAGATAGACAGATAGACAGATAGATAGATAGATAGATAGACAGACAGATACTTCATTAATCCTGAAGGAAATTTAGGATACGAATATTAGGAAATGTAGATACCATGCGTGAGACAGGGATTTTTTTTCCCCAGAAATGGATGTCAGCAAGAAGTGAGTGATCAAAGTTGTTTGTGTGGCTGATTCGCAGCGAAAAAACAAGGAGGAAAAAGAAAAAAATAAACTTTTGTTGTAGCCATGGTTATTGATGTTGTGCAACTCCTCCCCCAGGTTTCCCCTCACCCCATGTCTTGTGCTCTCATTGGCTGTAGCTCACCACACTCACTGCCAGTCACAACACTTTTCACACCACAGGCAGAGAGTCTCTGAACAGGAGAGAACTTCCACTCTCAGAACTTCCTGTTTCATAGGGGGCACTCATGAGAGTCCAGAATGAATTGGGGGCCTATGGGGCTGTACACCAAAAATGTAACTTTCATGGGGAAATTTTTTTTTCTTGTTTTCATTATGTTTTCAACATAAGGGGTCAAGCCAATATATATAATTCAATTTTTAGATTTTTTACAGTTTTTCAATTGTAGTAAAATACCTTTCTGTAAGTGTTTGTGATGTCACGCACCACGAGCAACTTCAAGGCATTATGGCTTTATGGCATTTACGGCCATATGTGCGATGCAGAATAACAACAACATAATATACCTTAAACTCGGCTTTATTTTAATTTCATCTCCCAATTTATGTATTGTGTAGACATGCAAAGAACACCGCACTCAAACCACGGCAGTCAAACCATTTTAATGACTGTGTGGAGCAGTCATTAATGCCACCATGACTAGTTAGCGTACTATTACATTCGCAAACAGTCATAAATCCTTAACCAACCAATCAGCACACATAAGCAGAATACTAGTGTTTTATGTGCAAAATTGCCTTCCCTGTAAAAAAAACAGAAGGACATTAGTATTTTTTCATTTCAATTCTGATATATAATCGATACTTTATTTGCAAAAACTAAAATAAAATCTGGGCTTTTTTGTCTAGAAGCAGGTGTAAATAATTATTATAGCTGTTTAGCTCCATTCACTCCCACTCACTGAGGACTCTCTCACAAGTGCCCTCTAGGTGAATTGCAGCCAATTTCAGTACAATGACATTAATAGGAGACGGACAGGCTCTATGTAGATGACATTAATAGGAAACAGACAGGCTCTATGTAGATGACATTAATAGGAAACAGACAGGCTCTATGTAGATGACATTAATAGGAAACAGACAGGCTCTATGTAGATGACATTAATAGGAAATGGACAGGCTCTATGTAGATGACATTAATAGGAGACGGACAGGCTCTATGTTGATGACATTAATAGGAGACGGACAGGCTCTATGTAGATGACATTAATAGGAAATGGACAGGCTCTATGTAGATGACATTAATAGGAAATGGACAGGCTCTATGTAGATGACATTAATAGGAGACGGACAGGCTCTATGTTGATGGGTTCTGCTACAGGATTTGGACACTCCGACAGGTCCAGATATTTAGCCTGCTTAATACCTTTCGGCCATCTGTGAGGCATCCACGAGTCTTTCAGACGGCGTCTGTAAACAATTCACACATAGTGATCGAGAGCCAATTTTCGAGACTCGAATGAACGCCGATTTGCCTCTGATCTGGGGCTTTCGTTGGCGATCTCCAAAACCTCTCGACGTGTGGAGAACCGGGGCTAAAATCGTGTAGTGTGAACTTAGCATAAAGAATACAGGTGGTAACAAGCCCTACACAATATTTTCCTGTCTGATTGTCTATGTGTTTTAGTGTGACTATACTCCCTGACCCGATCCACTGGGGTCTGGTTTTCGTTCCGGTTTAATTCCCTTCATCA
>NC_044497.1:165000-172500 GCF_902362185.1 Chanos chanos | reverse complement strand
GTACCATAAATGTAAATTAATAGATTTGAATTTTAATGAATATATAAAGCCCTGAATGTCACATAAATGTAAATAAATGAAAATAAGCAAAATTCTCTTGTGAAAACAGGTTTTTTGGGTAGTACGTATACAGTATGTGATATGCGAGTCTAATGTGGATTGTGGAGCAGGATGCTTGGAGATGACTGTGGATGCTCTAAGTTGGTACCTTGTCCATACTCTGTTTGAAGAATCCAGATGTTCTCTCTCTAATAATGTTAAAAAACATTTCTCTGTCTGCTTCATCAATCAGACGATCATAGAACACACGGTACACTTCATGAATCCATAACCTGATCAATTTATCATTCTCCTGTAAATTGGTAAATTATAATAAACACTGATCAATTACCAGTTAAGTATTTAATATCACAATCAAGACATTCATTTCAAGGATAAAAATAAACAGAGGATTCAAATATATGAAAACAGGTGTCATTTTTATCTCTGTGTTTTAATTTTAAAAATATAAGTAAGGCAGTGTATCAGGCACTGTGTTTGCATGTAAGTGTGTATACACTCTTGCACAGAGGTGTGAGTATGTCAGTTCTCACCTGTAAGTGTGTGTGGGGACACAGAAGGACTCCTCTGATGACCCTGCTGAAGTCTCTCAGGTTGAAGATATAGTGTGATCTTGAGGGCGTTGGCAGAAAATTCCCAATTGCATCCTTATACACAGCCATCGTAGCCTGAACTAGGATCTTACCCAGCCTGAAACACAAACATACACTCAGACACACACACACCCTTATACAGTGCCGATAGATACTGAACTAGGATTACAACAAACATAAAATACATACACACAGACACACACACACACAAACCTGTAGAAAGAGGCATCGAATCCTTTCCCAAAGTGCCAGTCACAAATAGAGGAGAAGATTTTACTCAAAGTGTCGTCATCAAACGAGTCGATGGAGACGATGTTCAAATGACGCGTAAAACGTCCTGAGAAAGAGAGAGAGAGAGAGAGAGAGAGAGAGGGAGAGAAGGAGAGAGAGAGAGAGAGAGAGAGGGAGAGGGAGAGGGAGAGAGAGAGAGAGGGAGAGGGAGAGAGAGAGAGAGAAGGAGAGAGAGAGAGAGAGAGGGAGAGGGAGAGGGAGAGGGAGAGAGAGAGAGGGAGAGAGGGGGAGAGGGAGAGAGAGAGAGAGAGAGAGAGAAGGAGAGAGAGAGAGTGAAAGTGAGAGAGTGGGTGAAAGAGAGAGAGAGAGAGAGAGAAAGAGAAAGAGAGAGAGTGGGTGAAAGAGAGAGAGAGTTACAGAGAGAGAGAGCGGGAGAGGGCGAGAGAGAGAGAGAGAGAGAGAGAGAGAGAGAGAGAGAAGGAGAGAGAGAGAGAGAGAGAGAGAGGGAGAGGGAGAGAGAGAGAGAGGGAGTGGGGGAGAGGGAGAGAGAGAGAGAGAGAGAGGGAGAGGGAGAGAGAGAGAGAGGGAGTGGGGGAGAGGGAGAGAGAGAGAGAGAGAGGGAGAGGGAGAGGGAGAGAGAGAGAGAGAGAGAGAGAGGGGGAGAGGGTGAGGGAACAAACGAGTACAGGAGGGAAAGCATGAGAGGGTGGGAGAGAAAATGACAAACCTGTTATGTCATTCCTCCCACCACCAGGGGGCCCCATCGCTGACACAAACAGGATGTCGACCAAGTCGATGCGAGAGGTGTCTCTTTTATCGTACCAGTGCTGGTGATCTATCCACTGCCTGAGAAGCTCAATGGGTGGCTGAGCCCCATACACTTCTTTAGCCGGCATATTCAGGTCATCTGCTCGTAATGTCATAGCACTTCATCAGGCCCCATTAAGGGTTGTACAAATAAAAGAACTGAACAGAAAGCACTTCTTGAAAAATTAGAGAGCATTGTTTTCCCATCTTTGTCATTTAAGTGACTGTCAATCTGTAATGGATGTCAGTATTACAGTGTAAAAACCATCTATCTATCTATCTATCTATCTATTGACGAGACCAAAAGCCATTCACACAGACACTTCCATAGTGTTTCTTTTGTAACTGAGTCTGTGTGAGACATGACCGAGTCTGTGTGAGACGTGACCGAGTCTCTGTTGGACATGATGAGTTTCTGTCAGACGTGATGGAGTCTGTGTGAGACGTGACTGAGTCTGTGTGAGACGTGACTGAGTTTCTGTCAGACGTGATGGAGTCTGTGTGAGACGTGATGGAGTCTGTGTGAGACGTGACTGAGTCTGTGTGAGACGTGACTGAGTCTGTGTGAGACGTGACTGAGTTTCTGTCAGACGTGATGGAGTCTGTGTGAGACGTGATGGAGTCTGTGTGAGACGTGATGGAGTCTGTGAGACGTGACTGAGTTTGTGTGAGACGTGACTGAGTTTCTGTCAGACGTGATGGAGTCTGTGTGAGACGTGATGGAGTCTGTGGGACGTGACTGAGTTTGTGTGAGACGTGACTGAGTTTCTGTCAGATGTGATGGAGTCTGTGTGAGACGTGATGGAGTCTGTGTGAGACGTGACTGAGTCTGTGTGAGATGTGACTGAGTTTCTGTTGGACATGATGGAGTTTCTGTCAGACATGATGGAGTCTGTGTGAGACATGATGGAGTCTGTGTGAGACATGACTGAGTCTGTGTGAGACGTGACTGAGTGTCAGAATACTTTGAGCCCTTACCCACATATATGACACACTTCCTGCCAAGGGGTGGCCCAAATGTGCCCTTGCGGCGACGGTCTAGTTTGGCCATTATTATGTCCTGTGTTTGACTGGCGGATGTTCGTGCAGAGAAATTGATGAAGTTGGGAGTGTAGCGGTCTTTGGGAAGCGCCAACAGGAAGTTGTTGTTGATGACACTCTTACCTGTGCCTGTGGGACCCACAAACAGTACAGGCACCTCATGTGCAAGATACACACGCAGAAAAAACAACTGACGTGCTGTCTCCTTAGTGGGAATAATCAAATCAGAAACCTGCCAGAGACAGAGAACAGAGACAGAGAGAAGAGAAAGACCAAATTTCAGTCAAATATGAAGAACATATTTATAATGCATTGTGTGTGTTATATATATACACATATGTATATACACATATGTTTAGTACTAACGCTAGCTCCAGCAGGTATAATGTTGTCTTCTTTAGTAATGGAGTCTGTCCATGAGTTCCACTGTCCACTGCCTTGCTTATTAAAATAGTAATCATACACTGTGCCTAGGGAAAGGACCAACAAATAAACATCATCAAACAACCAACAAATAATTCATCAATAACAAAAGCAAAAACCATAAGTATCTATAACTGTCTGATTCAAATGAACATACTGGGTGTGATACAAAGATATACAAAGGTGCATTTTCGAATGTGATGCAGAGGAATTATTCTGAAAACAAAGACATACACACACACACACACACACACACACACTTTTCCTCCAGCAGTTAATTCAGTGTCATCTAATAGTGTAGCTTGTGTGTGTTAGACGCACAGAGTAACACTGAACCAGTTCATTTCTGTTGGAGATATCACATATCACATATATGGATTGAGTGTTATATTCAGTACTGTAGTATAGTGCAGGCTTCAGTGAGTCGTATTCTTGTTTTAGTTTATTTACACACATTGTATTTCATGTTCATGTATTTAATCTTTATGTATTCGATGTACATGTATTTAATGTTTGTGTATTTGATGTGCATATATTTAATATTCATGTATTTGATGTACATGTATTTAATGTTCGTGTATTTGATGTTGCTGTATTTAATGTTCGTGTATTTGATGTGCATGTATTTAATGTTTGTGTATTTGATGTGCATGTATTTAATATTCATGTATTCTATGTGCATGTATCGCCGGTCTACTAATCACTGGCCCGATCACTCTCATCCCGCACACCTGCCCTCACTTTAGTTTCCCATTACACATCTCCCTATTTAAACCCCTCCGTCGGATCAGTCAGTGCGAAGTCTACACCTTCCCATATCTACTGAGCCGTTCGTCTGTTGTGTATTTTGGAATTGTTCTGTGTTTCTGAGCTCTCCATTACCTGTGTGCACTCCCCTCTGGTCTCCTGTTACCCCTGTCTGTGTAAAGCTTCTTTTGTTTATTTGTTTTATTAAAACCTCTGTTTTGCCCGCACGTGTCCTCCGCCTTGATGCTTCCTGACAGAAGACTTCGCCAGACAATGGACGCAACGGATGTTCCCCTACCGATGGAGGAGAGTCCAGAACGACCCGCCATGCCCTCGCCGAGTCCAGACCTGGCTCATGTAGTGGCAGATCAGCACGAGCTCTCCCGTCTTCGCTCCACCCTGGGCGAATTGATGCTTCATGTGCAGCGGTTGACCATCAATCAGCCGCCTCCCTCCCCAGCTCCGATTGCCCCGCCTGTGGAAGCGGAACCCAGTAACATGACTCCCCAGTAAAACTTCCGCAGTATTATGACGGTTCTCCGCCAGATTGTCACGGGTTCATCACTCAGTGTCACTTATACTTCGACCAACACCCATATCTCTCAGATTCTACCAAAAAAAGCCACAGTTATCAATTTACTCACAGGTCGAGCACGGCAATGGGCTACCGCCGTTTATGAGAGGAGAGGTGAAGAAGTCGCCAGCTATGCCCCCTTCGAGAGCCTCTTCCGTGCGGTGTTCGACCATCCAGTGGATGGGAGGGAGGTTGGCGAGAAACTTTTCCACCTCGTCCAGGGTAACCGCTCGGCTGCTGATTATGCCCTATCTTTCCGAATCGCTGCAGCAGCCAGTGGTTGGAATGAGCCAGCGCTCTGCTCCACCTACCGGCGAGGGCTCCGAGAAGATCTGCAGATGGAGCTGGCGTGTCGCGAGGAGATCTTCAGTCTGGACTCCCTCATCGCTCTGTCCATACGATTGGATCGCCGTCTTCAAGAACGCCGTTGGCTAGGTAGACCCACCGGCTCACCCAGTTTCCTGCCTCCCAACCCAGAGCCCAAGCCCACGGAAGTCTGCACCCTTCACCTCTTTGCGAAGAAGCGCCGCCGTCGGATTGAGCAGGGCCTGTGTCTTTACTGCGGGGAGGGGGGTCATTTGCTTTCGAGCTGCCCAGTGAGACCTACTCGCCCTCACGGGATGAGGAAGGAGGCGCTTGCTCGGGACATGACCCTCCATAACAAGGTAAGCGCTTCCTGTTTTGGCATGTCCGCTAAGCCATTCATCATTCCCGTGCGGGTGCGCTCCGGTGATTCCTCCCCTTCCTCTCTTACAGCCCTGCTAGACTCGGGAGCGGCAGGAAATTTCATCTGTTCCTCCATGGCCCAGACTCTGCGTCTTCACCTCTGTCGCCTGTCCTGCCCGGTGTCTGTTCACTCCCTGGATGGCCGTCCTCTGGGCAGCGGGATGGTCACCCACATCACAGTTCCTGTCCACCTCTCCGTTGGGGCTCTCCACCAGGAAGACCTCACGTTTCTGGTGCTCCCGTCCTCAACCCATTCTCTAATCCTTGGTCTTCCGTGGCTACAAGATCACGACCCCCACATCTCCTGGTCCAAACGAGAAATTACAGCCTGGTCCCGTCCGCTATAGAGCAGCTTCGGGAGGCCCGTTATTACACCAAATTGGATCTCTGAAGCGCCTATAACCTGATCCGTATCCGGGAGGGAGACGAGTGGAAGACCGCCTTTAGCACCACCTCCGGCCATTATGAGTACTTAGTGATGCCGTTTGGTTTGGCAAACGCACCGTCTGTCTTTCAAGCCATGGTAAACGATGTGCTTTCAAGCCATGGTAAACGATGTGCTTCTTTTCACAATTTAATTTCACCATCACATTTCGTCCAGGCTCTAAGAATGGGAAAGCTGATGCCCTGTCACGGATCCACGGGTCGGATAATGCGTCTGCTGACGATAAGACCATAACCGCCCCTTCGTTGATCGTCGCTCCCATTGAGTGGGCAATTAAGGAGGACATCAGAAGGGGTCTCGCTCGTGAACTGGCACCAGCGAACCGACCCGTGGGTAAGACTTACATCCCCACAGCTCTCCGTGACAGACTCATCACGTGGGCACACACCTCCCTTTCCTCTGGGCACCCAGGAATTACGCGAACCACCCAACTAATCTTGGGTAAATACTGGTGGCCCACCTTGGCCTCTGGCGTGAAGCGTTACGTGCGATCCTGCTCCATCCGTGCCACTACCAAATCCCCGAGGGAGGTCCCTGCCGGCAAGTTACTCCCCCTGCCAATCCCACAGAGGCCATGGTCGCACCTTGCTGTGGATTTTATCACCGACCTCCCACTCTCTGATGGCACTCTCTGAGGGCAGCCGTGGTCTAAAGGTTAGAGAACCGGGCTTGTGACCGGAGGGTTGCTGGTTCGATTCCCAGGCCCAACATCCATGGCTGTGTGCCCTTGAGCTAGGCACTTAACCCTAATGCTCCCCGGGTGCAGAGGAATGCTGCCCACTGCTCCCGCGTCTGTTATGTGTTCACTACTGGCGTGTTGGATGGGTTAAATGCAGAGACAAATTCACTGCTCACTGTTCACAGTGTGTGTGTGCAATCACGGAGACTTAACTTAAAACCACAATTTTGGTAGTGGTAGATCGGTTCTCTAAAGCATGTCACCTAATACCCTTTGCTTCTCTCCCCTCTGCTCTCCAGGTTGCCGACGCCCTTTTCGCACATGTCTTCTGAGTTTTTGGCCTGCCGGAGGACATACTATCGGACCGTGGCCCTCAGTTCACATCTCGTGTGTGGAAAGCTTTCATGGAAAAGCTGGGGGTCACGGTGAGCCTCACTTCCGGGTATCACCCTGAATTGAACGGCCAGGCTGAGCGGACGACCCAGGACCTGGGGAGGTTCTTATGCAGCTATTGCTACCACCGCCAGCACGACTGGTCACAATTTTTGCCCTGGGCGGAATACGCCCAAAATTCCCTGCGCCACTCGTCCACGGGCTTGACCCCATTCCAATGTGTGCTTGGGTATCAGCCTCCCCTGTGTCCCTGGAATCCAAGCCAACTCGAAGCTCCGGTGGTGGATGACTGGTTTCGGCGGGCGGAGAGAGTCTGGGAAATGGTGCATGTGCACCTCCACAGAGCCGTCCACCGCCAAAAGATCCAAGCCGATCGCCACCGCCGAGACTGTCTGTGTAAAGCTTCTTTTGTTTATTTGTTTTATTAAAACCTCTGTTTTGCCCGCACTTGTGTCCTCCGCCTTCCTGACACATGTATTTAATGTTCATGTATTTGATGTACATGTATTTAATGTTCGTGTATTTGATGTGCATGTATTTAATGTTTGTGTATTTGATGTTGCTGTATTTAATATTCATGTATTTGATGTGCATGTATTTAATATTCGTGTATTTGATGTACATGTATTTAATGTTCGTTTATTTGATGTGCATGTATTTAATATTCATGTATTTGATGTACATGTATTTAATGTTCGTGTATTTGATGTGCATGTATTTAATGTTTGTGTATTTGATGTGCATGTATTTAATGGCTAAGTGCTTTATTATGAGAGACTTG
>NC_044497.1:155000-160000 GCF_902362185.1 Chanos chanos | reverse complement strand
ACAGAGTGTATTACTGACTGACTGACTGTATTACAGAGTGTATTACTGACTGACTGTATTTTACTCACTGACTGAATAGTGTTTGTGAGTGTATGTGTTGTGATTGCGTGTGTGTGTGTGTGTGTGTGTGTGTGTGTGTGTGTGTGTGTCTGTGTGTGTGTGTATCTGTGTGTGTGTGTCTGTGTCTGTGTGTCTGTGTGTGTGTGTGTGTGTATGTGTGTGTGTGTGTCTGTGTGTGTTTGTGGGCGTGTGTGTGTGTGTGTTTGTGTGTGAGAGAGTGTGTGTGTGTGTTGTTAACTGACCTCTGTACAGGTCACCCAGTGCCCCAGCCAGAGCTTTATATGCTGACGTTTTCCCTCCAAGTGGATCTCCCACAATCATAAAGCCATGACGCACCAGCATCATCTCATAGACCTACACGCCCACACATACACACAGACACGCAGACACACACGCACACACAGAGATCTTATCACACACATCTCATACAACTATACACACACACACACACACACACACAGGCACTCAGCTCTTATCACACACGCATCTCATACACCTACAAACAACATTAGGTCCCTGTCCTGAAGCTGAGAGCTGGGAGAATGGTCTGTCTTTAACTATTTCATGCACTTACTGCCTTGCTACTGGACTGGTGCAAGCATGAAAGGACACGGTGTGAAGACCCAATGAGCAAAGGGCAGAGGGCAGAGGAGATGATGAAAGGATGTACCTGTATAATCTTGCTGATGAACCAGGGTACCGGCTGTAGCTTCAGCTTAGTGATATTGTCATTCAAAGCCTTTAGCAAGACCCCATAGTCCATTTTAGGAAGAACCACTCCAGGGAACAGATCTGAGATTATACCCTACACACACACACACACACACACACACACACACACAGTGGGACATTCAATCAGTACATGCAAGGGGTCGATTATCATCCTGGCTGACAATTGAAAATCGGATCTGATATTCGTCATTATTTGTGACTTTGGCACTGTTTTGTCTGATATCCTTGCTGCTAAAATAATCTGTTTTTGTGTCATGTAGGCAGCCACCACCTGTCTGACATGCACAGTTGTGGAAACTCAATGTCCCGCCCAGAGCATTATTAGATGAATTGAATTAGATGGTTGAAATGTGGACAATCACAAGTAAAAAAGCCAATTAACACTCTTCTCAACGGTTTAAACTTGCCAGTGTGTCTTATGTTAATCATGTGATCCAACTACTTTTATCAAATCAAAATGGCTCAGACATTTACATACTTTTGTCTGATTTGCTGCTGCTCTGCTATCAAAGCGGGATTCTGTGCAATATTTGAATAGGTCAGAGGGGCCCTGTTGTTACTTTAGTTGCATAATTACTATATAGTTAGATAGGGTTAGGGATACAGTTATTATAGATATTACAGCTCCTCTGTAGATATAGTTTTATAGTTATTATTATAGATACAGTTATTATAGATATTACAGCTCCTCTGTAGATATAGTTTTATAGTTAATATATAGATACAGTTATTATAGACATTACAGCTCTTCTGTAGATATAGTTTTATAGTTATTATATAGATACAGTTATTATAGACATTACAGCTCTTCTGTAGATATAGTTTTATAGTTATTATATAGATACAGTTATTATAGATATTACAGCTCTTCTGTAGATATAGTTTTATAGTTATTATATAGATACAGTTATTATAGATATTACAGCTCTTCTGTAGATATAGTTTTATAGTTATACAGATGAAGGGTTTACAGTCATACACTTATTACAGTTATTATATAATCATCCATCAGCAGCCATTAGCAGTCCAGCCTTTCAGAGGCCACTGCATACTGGGATAGCTTGTCTGTCAGAGCTGAGTGGGTGAGAAAATGACAGCAGTGCCACTTTGAACACATCAGTGACACTATCTTTGATATAAATCAATAGGGAGAATATCTCTTATAGGGAGAATATCTGTTAATGCGTTGAAGTCACAGAATGATGAAGGGACATACAAAGCTATGCAGAGAATGAGAAGAGTAAAGAAAAGTATCACAATTTACTACTAAATTAATGCTTCATCTTGAATACATTTTTTTTAATATTTTCTATAAATTTATGAATTGATTTTTATTTCAGCACTGCACACGCAAAATTAACTTCCTGACAGAATAAGTCACTATCCAAATCTAACCATTTAAAGCATCAATTCCTTTTCTAGAAGTCGATTTTGTGCTGACAATGTATGCAAAAATGAAAAAAGCTGATTTCTCAGAGCTGCAGTTTTGCAAAATCATAATTTTCTAATCAGCATTACGACCAAGTATTTGGTCAATCTTGGCAGGTGGTACCTCATTCTGTAGCTCTGAATCTGTACTGTAGCATCTTGTGATAAAACAAAAATGGAAATATTGCAAATGGGCCCTTAAATCATGCATGTGGTCACATTTAGTTACAGTTATTGTAGTTATATAGTTATTATAATTACTATATGGTTCTAATTACTATAGTTATCGTGTAGTTACAGTTATTGTAGTTATATGAATAAAGTTATTATAGCTATTACATGGTTGTAATTATTATATTGTTATTTTGTTACTGTTATTGTTATTACATAGTTATTATATAATATAGTGTAGTAAGCAGAGACATGTCCCTGATGTGCTCTGTCTTGTATTGTCTCTAGTTCTGCTGCCTCCTACGTGGCCTATATACAATGACTGGTGGTTGATGCTGGCGGCGCTAAATGTACATGCGTGTGAGTTAAACACACACCCACAGATTCTGTGAGATGACAGCTGTTAATGAATATTGGTCACTAATATTGATCACTAATAATCAGCACTGGTATCGGCCATGAAAAAAGCACACTGATCAATCCCTAGTGCACACACACACGCACACACACACGCGCCTGGAACAGCAGGACAAGCTGTGTTTGATGTGAACACACACACACACACACACACACATGCACACATACCTGAAATAGTGGGACATCCTGTGCCAGGAACTTGGCCATGTTAACATCCATGAGAGCCCTTAAGACTAGCACACTTTCATTCTCCAGGGGGAACTTTAGTTTCAGGTTCCCCGCAGCAGTCAGGACAGATTTGACAGCGCGCATGCCATAGTCATAGTGATGCTGAGAGGACAACTGCTCTGAGCACAGCCGATAGGTTGCTACAATCTTCTGGGCCAGGCTACCATGACGACCATCAGAACACAGACATGGAAACAAATGACACTGACACTGAAACTGAAGGACCAGTCAAGCAACAGATCAATATTTACAAAGACTGACTGGCTGATGAATGGATGAGTGCATAGATGGATAGACAGATGGTTATGTGATTGATCAGATATTGATCTTTTGATTAATTATTGATTACCTGCGGGACTCAATAAAGCCCATGGAGTAAAGGGAGATTTCCCCAATCAGACCATAATCTGGCACCATCATAGCTACAGTACGAAACAGTGCCTACACACACACACACACACACAAACACGCACATACAAACACACATACACACACACATGCACACACACACACACACACACACACACACACACACACACACGCACATGCACACACACATACACACAAACACACACAAGAACACACACAATTAGATGTACCATTAAAAGTTGTGAAGCCACTATGTGCATACATGTATTTTAAGGTTGTCTGGTAATTAAACCCTGGTCATTAGTGTGTTTGAGCGAATGTGTTGAAATGTGTGTTTCACATTTAAGGATGTTTGGTACTTAGGCCCTGTCCACACGTTTGAGGGTTTGCATGTGTGCGTGTGTGTGTGTATGTGTGCATGCGTGTATGTGTATGGGTGTGTATATGTGTGCATGCGTGTATGTGTATGGGTGTGTATATGTGTGCATGTGTGTCTGTGGGTGCGCACATGTCTGAACCTTAAGGTTGTCTGGTAGTTCAGCCCTGCCGGCGTATCCAGGGTTCATGGTGATGAAAACACAGCAGGTTGGGTTAAGTGATAGCTCTGTTCCCTCAAACATAAACCGCTTCAGATTACGAGCTATGGCCTGTTGAATACTCAACACCTGCTGTGCCACTACAGACAACACCTCCACCTGAGACAGACAGAGAGGGAGAGAGAGGGACAGAGAGGGGGGAGGGGGGCATACAGAGAGAGAGAGAAGTAGGAGAGGCTCTGTTTTAACAAAGTAAAGCTGAATTCTTCAGATGGAGAGAGGCTTTGTTCTAACCCTATACGAAATATGCATCCATACATTTCAATTAACACATATTATGATACATACACATCTACCCCCTGCCCAGCTGTGATTGTACAGTAGTTAGTACTCCGCGTTGTGGCTGCAGCAACCCCAGTTTGAATCGACACGGCAGCTTATAGACCTTAACTGAGGGACATAGAGAAGCACCAAAGCTGGTGGGTGTGGTAGGGGTTCAGGAGAGTCTAGGTTTTGTTTTCTTTCTGGGCGGCTGTGGGCTAATGTTTAGGGCTTGCGACTCGAGGAAAAATGTGGGTGAACAGCACTTTTTCCTCCCTCGACATCCACGGCACTTAACCCCCAACTGCCCCCCAGGCGTGCTGCCCACTGCTCCTGGTCTGTTTGTGCTCACTACTGGTGTGTATAGGATGGGTTAATTCACTGCTCACAGTGTGTGAGTGTGTGATCACAGAGATTCTATATCTAAATAACACATATTATGATCAACGCACACACCCCACACTAACACTCACTGAGATCCCCACATTATTCACACATACCCCCTTTCCACCAACGCAAACTAGGTGCTAGTTCTGGGCTGGTGCTAGTGAAAAGTTAAAGTTAATCAAACATTTTAAATGAAATGATAACATGACTTCATGAATCATACATTAAGTATGTGTCTCTACAGTATGAACAGAAACTGTTTCTTTGCATAACAAGATACCATACATCTCTTCATGTTTTCGTTGTTCAATCATTTTAAACAGCAGTTTTCAATGACATCTGTGCATATGT
>NC_044497.1:135000-150000 GCF_902362185.1 Chanos chanos | reverse complement strand
GTTAAAACAGCAATGAATCAGCATGGGTCCAGAAACGCTTATTTTACTGCACAACTATGAATTATGTAACCAGTGTGTGTGTATGTGTGTGTACGTGTATTACTGTGTGGGTTTGTGTGTGGTAAGGGGGTGTGTGTGTGTGTGTGTGTGTACGTGTGTGTGTGTGTGTGTAAATGTATATGTATGAGTACGCGTAAATGTGTGCGTATGTGTGTATACCTGTAACAGCGGTCAGTAAGTGGGGTGATCACTAGTCTGGGTGAATTCCCGAGGTATTCGTATCCATACTTAACATCAGTAGTGATCATGCGCACCAGTACGTCACCATCCTCCCAGTAATAACGCAACTGGGAGATCCACTTGAAATCATTCAGAGAACACACACTCTCATGGGCCAGCTTACACACCACATCCCGAGCTACAGAAACACAACACACACATCCATCCCAGGTCAGTTCACATGCCACATCGCACTCTGTGAAAACACTCAAAACAAAAATAAGAACTCATACCAACTGTCCATCTAGAGAGTCACACTGAGGTCTTCCCGCGCCTTGTGCTTGATCTCACATATCGCACAAAGCTGCGGATTAGTCACATGATCATGACATTAAATACATTCTCTGCTAATATTGTGTCCACAGGCCATTTCTTTGCTGTTCCCACTGGTCTACACACATCCAGTCTGTATTAAGTTGGAGGAATAAATCTGAACTGGGCTGTAGCTGTATTAGTCATGAGCACACTCCCTCAGTGTCTGGTTGAGAGAACGTGGTGTGGATCGAGTAGCTGCTTCTTACCACTATCTTACCACTTCTATTTCAGTATTCTATTCTTCTGATCACAATGATTTATCCATTTTTTGTATGAGCGAGCATGAGTGCATGAATGAGCATGAGTGTATGAGTGAGTATGACTGTATGAGTGAGTATGAGTGTATGAGTGAGCATGAGTGTATGAGTGAGTATAAGTGTATGAGTGAGTGTGAGTGTATGAGTGAGTATGAGTGCATGAATGAGCATGAGTGTATGAGTGAGTATGAGTGTATGAGTGAGTATGAGTGAGCATGAGTGTATGAGTGTATGAGTGAGTGTGAGTATATGAGCGAGCATGAGTGTATGAGTGAGCATGAGTGTATGAGTGAGTATGAGTGTATGAGTGAGTATGAGTATATGAGTGAGTATGAGTGTATGAGTGAGCATGAGTGTATGAGTGAGTATGAGTGTATGAGTGAGTATGACTGTATGAGTGAGTATGAGTGCATGAGTGACTATGAGTGTATGAGTGAGTATGAGTGTATGAGTGAGTATGAGTGTATGAGTGAGCATGAGTGTATGAGTGAGTATGAGTGTATGAGTGAGTATGAATGTATGAGTGAGTATGACTGTATGAGTGAGTATGACTGTATGAGTGAGTATGAGTGTATGAGTGAGTATGAGTGTATGAGTGAGTATGAGTGTATGAGTGAGTATGAGTGTATGAGTGAGCATGAGTGTATGAGTGAGCATGAGTGTATGAGTGAGTATGAGTGTATGAGTGAGTATGAATGTATGAGTGAGTATGACTGTATGAGTGAGTATGACTGTATGAGTGAGTATGACTGTATGAGTGACTATGAGTACATGAGTGACTATGAGTGTATGAGTGAGCATGACTGTATGAGTGAGTATGAGTGTATGAGTGAGTATGAGTGTATGAGTGAGTAAGAATGTATGAGTGAGTATGAGTGTATGAGTGAGTATGAGTGTATGAGTGAGTATGAGTGTGAGTGAGCATGAATGTATGAGTGAGTAAGAATGTATGAGTGAGTATGAGTGTATGAGTGAGTATGAGTGAGTATGAGTGTATGAGTGAGCATGAGTGTATGAGTGAGCATGAGTGTATGAGTGAGTATGACTGTATGAGTGAGTATGAGTGTATGAGTGAGTATGAGTGCTCTTCCTGCTCTACCTGGTAGACTCTACATGAAGGCAACTGCATCATGTGTATTTTGGCAGGCTCTTCTCCCCATCATCAACATCATACATTTCTTCCAAACCTCTGAATAAAGTAACAAAGCAGTAATTTGTCCATCCACATGTCTGAAGTGAGCCCTCCCTCTGTCCTAACGGTGGGAGAGAGTCTGTTTCCTCTCTCCTCACACAGCATTGCTTAGAGCAGTTGGGGCTGGCTGTTGGTCATACTGCATACAGGAGTAAAAGGGAAATGAGAGGTGTTGCTATAGGAACACATGTTCCCCTAGTGTGTCAGACTCCTCCTCTTTTCCCATACACTATAAACCTCTGCTCTAAGTGCACATTTAGGAAGTGACAATAAAATTACAGTTATCAGGGTCTTTTATCCACCCCCAGGTGCAAATAACTGGAATGATTTTCAAAAACTGCACTTATTCAGTATCTGCTATTGTCAATTCAAATGTATTTCACATACCCAACTAACTGAACATTGTACATGTGTTGTCCATGTGCTTTTAGTTGTTTGGGTCTCTGCTGTTCTGTATCTTAACTATCATCTCTTCTGTTTTATGACTCATGTTATATGGTTTTGAGTTATATATATATATATTTAAATAGATTCTTCTTATTTTTTGTTACGGATTTTAGTTATGCATCTGTGCACTTTGTTGACCAATTTCACCTGTAAGTGAGGGTGCAGTCTCACTTGGGCGGCCCTGGGAAAATAAACTTTGATTGATTTTACATTTTTAATTTACTGGGACTTACCTGGCACAGTAAAGAATGAATTAAGTTCAGATATGTTCCCATGTTACTTTTGAAGACCTCAGGGAGTGTGTTATGTGTGAAATACTGAGAGGTAAACTATACATATATCATATTTCAACTTAGAGAACAGATTTCAAATTTATTCCTTTAACAGACTCACTTCCAAATTTCAAAATTACATATGTTATCTCTCAGTTGTCACACAGATGGAGTGATCCTGAACTTTCAAAATTTTGCACATATATGGAATCCTGGAATCACACAGGATTAATTTTCAGTTTTTTTTTCCAACTAAATTCAAGCTCTTCAATGGGATTGTTTCAGATTTGCAGTGTCTGTTTTAATATTTAATAATTTACAATATTTTGATATTTTAATTCAAAACAAGGTATGTAACATTTCAACATGATGACTACTCTCTGTGAAGCATATTCAACCGTGAATATATACCATGAATGACCACTGGACAGACAGTCAGACTAACTGTGAGATTACCATGGACGTCTATGACAGTCAGAGCTCCCAGAGTCATCCTAGCTCCTCCAGGCAGCCTCCCCCTCACCAGCTCCACAATCTCAGCAATCTGAGCATTCAACTGGTCTGCATATGCCTTTAAAACACACAAACCCACATTATACCCACACACTCACACACTCTAACCTGTTCCACCGGGTCAGAGGTCCAAACATTTGACTGGTCCTCATGTATGTTTTGTAGGTTCAGTCAAGAAAACATCTCGATAGTGACCTCATGACCTGTAAGAGCCCTGCTGCTACAGAGTAAGCGTGTATGGGAATAGCAGGGAAGGCGTCTGCCCCCTCTAAAATGCTGCAAAAATGCAATATCAAAAAGCTAACAACCCAGTAGTCACCCTCAAACAGCACATTTGCATTGTATCTGCTCTTACAAAGCTCGTCTACCAAAGTCAGCCCTAACCCTAACCCTAACCCTAACTAACCCTAACCCTAACCCTAACCTGCTCTCTTTCAAAATGATTTATGCACACATTTGGTCTGTTCACATTTTGTAAATTGTGCACGCATTATACGCACACACACGCACACACACACACACACACACACACAGTGTATATATGTGTACTTACAGGTAGTGTACTGGTTTCTATAGCATGAGATACTTCACTGGTCCAGTAGATGGATGAAGCACAAATCACTACCTGACCGGGCCACTGTAGAACCCACCTCTGCCTGGGGACCTGAGACCAAAGACATAAATACACATACACAGACCTAAACAGACATAACCAGGCATAATGGTTAAATGTTTGTGTTTACGTATTTATGTGCATATGTATTTATGTAACCTATGGGTTTAAGTGAGCCTCTGTGCAGACTGTGGCAGCAAATGTCCTTGAGAAAGGGACAATAAAGAAAGTATCCATCTATCTACCTATAAATACACATAAACAAACAGGCATAAATACACATTAACAAACATGAACAAACAGGCATAAATACATATACACAAACACACATAAACAGGCATAAATACATATAACCAAACATAAACAAACAGGCATAAATACAAATAAATACACATAAACAGACATAAACAAACAAGCATAAATACAAATAAATACACATAAACAGACATAAACAAACAAGCATAAATACAAATAAATACACATAAACAGACATAAACAAACAGGCATAAATACAAATAAATACACATAAACAGACATAAACAAACAGGCATAAATACAAATAAATATACATAGACAGACATAAACAAACAGGCATAAATACAAATAAATATACATAAACAGACATAAACAAACAGGCATAAATACAAATAAATATACATTAAAACATATAAACACACGTAAACAAACATAAACAAACACACATAAATACACAGAATCACACAAAAAACACATAAACAAATATAAACAAACATTAACAGGCACACATAAATAGAAATAAAACACACAAACACACATATACAAACAAACAAACGTAAATACACATAAAATACACATGAACACACATAAACTGTCAGGTCTCTGTCATTGTCCCTACCTCCCTGTCTCCTGGCTATTCAGAGCCAGGTTGAATCTGCTGTGTGCAGTTTGCTCCCCCTATGTGTTAACATATACCCCTGTGTTTTCCAGTGTGCCCTTGTGAAGTCTTACACTATCTGTATGTACTGAGCTCTGACCTGTTCCTTTTCCTCAGTGTTGCCTTGTTTCCCTTTTTCTCCTGTATGCCTTGTTCCTTGTTACTCTGTCAGCCCTGTTCCCAGTTAGCCTTGCCAGCCCTGTTCCCAGTTAGCCCCGTTCCCTCTATTTAGCCCTGTTTTCTCTTTTGATATCCAGTGTACTGACCCTAACCCTAACCTTGACCCTAACCCTAACCCTGACCCTAACCCTAACCTTGGCCTGTTCTTGACTTTGATCTTGCCTAGCCTCCAGTAGCCAGTTTATTGTGCACCAGACCCTGCCTGTTGATTGACTACGATTAAGAAAACGATTTGGATTTCAATAAAGACTGCCTGCAGTTGCATTCAGCCTCTTTCTCAGTTTGTGACAGAAGTCTTCACCCCCAAGTGGATGCAGTGTGCAATTTCAAGAACTTCACTTTCTCTTTCCTGGTGAGGTACAATTCCACATAGATCCTGCCACAGTCTCCTTCAGAGACTGAAGAGTCTCCATGAGGATGTGGAAGACGTCATATCACATTTTCTCTGTAACCAAGCCTGTTCCTGCTGCCTCCCACGGCCCTGTATCAGTCCCTGGTACCACTGGCTTCTGAACCTGCAGCTCTAGCTCCTGTCCCAGGTTCTTCTAAGGCTCCTACTCATTTGCTGCAGCTCCTGTCTCCACCCTTATTGCTGCTGCCATTGCTCCAGTGCCTGTTTCTGAGTCTCCAGTCCTAGCCCAAGTTCCCGTTCCTCTGAGGGCCCGAGTTCCTGTTCCTGTGCCAGCTGCATTTATGCCTCCAGATCCAGTTGCCATTGCCTCTGAGATACCACTGCATGTCACCTCTGAGGCCTCAGCTTCTACCTTAGTGTCAGTCACAACTGCACCTGTGGCCCCCTTCCTGCAGTGGCAACTGAAGTTCTAATCCCTGTTCCTGTTGCCACTGAGGGTCCAGCATTGGTTCATGAAGCTCCAGCCCCTCAGTCCACAGCAGCACCTGAGGCCCCACTCCTGTTTCCTGTTGCCTCTAAAGCTAAAGTCCCTGTATCCATCACTGCTGAGGCATCAGTTCCCATACCAGGGACATCTGCGGCTCTAGCTCCTGACTGCAGCACTACCTGAGTCTCCAGACCCTCTGCTCCAGCTTCCTGTTCCACCTCAGCCTCCAGTCCAGTCACTTAGCTTGTGGCCTGGTCTGCCTAGGCCTCCTGCTCCTCCAGCCCTGCCGGCCAGGTCTTCGCCAGCCCCGCCTGAAGATACATCTCAGCTGCTGTTCTTGCCCCCAGGCCTGCAATCACAAGTCCTTTCATCTCCTGTCCCACTGGTTGCTCCAACTTGGGTCCCTCCAGTCCTGTCGGTGGCTCCACCTCTGATGTGTCCAGTCCAGTTACCGAGGTCCTTGCCAGCGCCACAAAGTGCTCCATTCCAGCGGCCACCTGTACCTCCAGTCTCGATGCCTTAAATACCTACATGGTCTCTGGCACCATCTCCAGTTCCTCTGAGGTCCCCAATGCTGCCTTTAGGATTTCCTGGTGCTCCAGATTGGTTTCCTGGTTGTTCCAGTCTTCCTGAGGCTCTTGTTTTCCCCAAGTGGGAGTTTGATGTCGTCGTGTGCTAGGAGCCCCACTTGAGGGGTGGGAGGCACTGTCAGGTCTCTGTCCCTACCTTTCCGTCGTGGCCAATCAGAACCAAGTTGAATCTGGTTGTCTAACCACCCCCAAATATTGTGTGCAGCTGTTCTCTGTTTGTTCCCTCTATGTGTTTACATATACCCCTGTGTTTTCCGGTGTACCCTTGTGAAGTCTTACACTAGCTGGACATGATGAGCCATGACCTGTTCCTTGTTTCATTGATGCCTTGTTTTCCTAGTTGTCCCGTTTGCCTTCTTCCTTGATACCAAGTTAGCATTGTTTCCCAGTTTACCTTGTTAGCCCTGTTTCCATGGTTTAGCCCTGTTCCCTCTATTTAGTCCTGTTCTCTCCTTTGACATCATACATAACACATTCCAATAATAAGACGTGTGCATATGGGTGAATGAGAGTTTATGTGTTGCGCATGTGTGTATGCATGTGTGTGTTTGTACGCGTGTGTGTGTGTATGCGTGTGTGCGTGTGTGTGTGTATGCATGTGTGTGCGTGTGTGTGTGTGTGTATGCATGTGTGTGCGTGTGTGTGCGTGTGTGTGTGTGTATGCGTGTGTGTGTGTATGCGTGTGTGTGTGTGTGTGTGTGTATGCGTGTGTGTGTATGCGTGTGTGTGCTTGTGTGTGTATGCGTGTGTGTGTGTGTGTGTGTATGCGTGTGTGTGTATGCGTGTGTGTGAGTGTGTGTGTGTGTGTGTGCGTGTGTGTGTGCATACCAGAGGGTACTCTTGCACTCCTTTGTGTATGACATGTCTTATGCTGCTGAGCATCATCTGTTCAACTTGTGCCAACCATTTCTCTACCATACCCTGCAGTGCAGCGAGACATTAGACACAGTCACATATATACCATACCTTACAATACAGTAAACCATTACACATACACATGCATATACCATGCTCTACAATACAGTAAAACATTGCACATACACATGCATATACCATGCTCTACAATACAGTAAAACAGTACACATACACATGCATATACCATGCTCTACAATACAGTAAAACATTACACATACACATGCATATACCATGCTCTACAATACAGTAAAACATTACACATACACATGCATATACCATACTCTACAATACAGTAAAACATTAGATACACGTATATACACACACACACACACACATACATATATATATATACACATATACATACATACATACACACACACACACACACACATATATATATATATAGTTTATGTATATATCTTATTTCTTATCCCTCTCTCCATCTCTCTCTGTCTCTCTCTCTATACACACACACACACACACACACATATATATATATAGTGTGCATATATCTATACCTATCTAGCTATCTATCTATCTATATTACACACACATACATACACACACACACACACATACCAACACAATAATACACACACACTCACACATTCAGTACCTTTGCTTTTGAAGGGCAGATGATGTCAATAAATGGTACAGTCTCTTTTTCAGAGCTGACCATGCCTGTAATCTCCAGATCAGGGCTGAACTCCAGTCTGGCGATCCCCTCAAAACACTTCTTCAGATGGGGCTGCACACGCAATGGATCCTTTGTCTCTGACAAAATCTCTAACAACTCATCATTAGACAGAAAAAAAAATCTGGAGAGAGAAAGTAAAGGGAGAGGGGGAGGGAAAGAAATGAGAGAGTGTGAGAGAGAGAAATGGGAGGTAAGGTTAGGGTTAGGGTTAGAGTGTGAGAGAGAGAAATGGGAGGTTAGAGAGTCGTAAAAATGAGAAACCGTTAAAAAGCTCAACATGCAATTACAATGGTACAATATCCTCCAGTGTAACTTACTGTAATAATAATAATACTGTAATAGGTCTACAGAGTGACAGACACATTGCTGCAGCCAAATGATGTCTTTTGGAGCTCCCTACAATGGCACTGAGAGACTAAGGCTGTGTGGTATCTGTGACTGTGGTATCGGTGACTGTGTGGTATCTGTGACTGCATGGTATCTGTAACTGTGTAGTATCTGTGACTGTGTAGTATCTTTGGCTGTGTGGTATCTTTGGCTGTGTGGTATCTGTGACTGTGTGGTATCTGTGACTGTGTGGTATCTTTGGCTGTGTGGTATCTGTGACTGTGGTATCGGTGACTGTGTGGTATCTGTGACTGCATGGTATCTGTAACTGTGTAGTATCTGTGACTGTGTAGTATCTTTGGCTGTGTGGTATCTTTGGCTGTGTGGTATCTGTGACTGTGTGGTATCTTTGGCTGTGTGGTATCTTTGGCTGTGTGGTATCTTTGGCTGTGTGGTATCTGTGACTGTGGTATCGGTGACTGTGTGGTATCTGTGACTGCATGGTATCTGTAACTGTGTAGTATCTGTAACTGTGTAGTATCTGTGACTGTGTGGTATCTTTGGCTGTGTGGTATCTGTGACTGTGTGGTATCTTTGGCTGTGTGGTATCGGTGACTGTGTGGTATCTTTGGCTGTGTGGTATCGGTGACTGTGTAGTATCTGTGACTGTGTAGTATCTGTGACTGTGTAGTATCTGTGACTGTGTAGTATCTGTGACTGTGTGGTATCTGTGGCTGTGTGGTATCTGTGACTGTGTGGTATCGGTGACTGTGTGGTATCTGTGACTGTGTGGTATCTGTGACTGTGTGGTATCTGTGACTGTGTAGTATCTGTGACTGTGTGGTATCTGTGGCTGTGTGGTATCTGTGACTGTGTGGTATCGGTGACTGTGTGGTATCTGTGACTGTGTGGTATCGGTGACTGTGTGGTATCTGTGACTGTGTGGTATCTGTGACTGTGTGGTATCTGTGACTGTGTGGTATCTTTGGCTGTGTAGTATCTGTGACTGTGTAGTATCTTTGGCTGTGTGGTATCTTTGGCTGAGTGGTATCTTTGGCTGAGTAGTATCTTTGGCTGTGTGGTATCTTTGGCTGTGTGGTATCTTTGGCTGTGTGGTATCTGTGACTGTGTGGTATCTTTGGCTGAGTGGTATCTGTGACTGTGTGGTATCTGTGACTGTGTGGTATCTGTGACTGTGTGGTATCTGTGACTGTGTGGTATCTTTGGCTGTGTAGTATCTTTGGCTGTGTGGTATCTGTGACTGTGTGGTATCTGTGACTGTGTGGTATCTTTGGCTGAGTGGTATCTGTGACTGTGTAGTATCTGTGACTGTGTGGTATCTGTGACTGTGTGGTATCTGTGACTGTGTGGTATCTGTGACTGTGTGGTATCTTTGGCTGTGTAGTATCTGTGACTGTGTAGTATCTTTGGCTGTGTGGTATCTTTGGCTGAGTGGTATCTTTGGCTGAGTAGTATCTTTGGCTGTGTGGTATCTTTGGCTGAGTGGTATCTTTGGCTGTGTGGTATCTTTGGCTGTGTGGTATCTTTGGCTGTGTGGTATCTTTGGCTGTGTGGTATCTGTGACTGTGTGGTATCTTTGGCTGAGTGGTATCTTTGGCTGTGTGGTATCTTTGGCTGTGTGGTATCTTTGGCTGAGTGGTATCTTTGGCTGTGTGGTATCTTTGGCTGTGTGGTATCTGTGACTGTGTATTATCTTTGGCTGTGTGGTATCTTTGGCTGTGTGGTATCTTTGGCTGTGTGGTATCTGTGACTGTGTGGTATCTGTGACTGTGTGGTATCTTTGGCTGTGTGGTATCTTTGACTGTGTAGTATCTGTGACTGTGTGGTATCTGTGACTGTGTAGTATCTTTGGCTGAGTGGTATCTTTGGCTGTGTGGTATCTGTGACTGTATGGTATCTGTGACTGTATGGTATCTGTGACTGTGTGGTATCTGTGACTGTGTGGTATCTGTGACTGTGTAGTATCTGTGACTGTGTGGTATCTGTGACTGTGTAGTATCTTTGGCTGTGTGGTATCTTTGGCTGTGTGGTATCTGTGACTGTGTGGTATCTGTGACTGTGTAGTATCTTTGGCTGTGTGGTATCTGTGACTGTGTAGTATCTTTGGCTGTGTGGTATCTGTGACTGTGTGGTATCTGTGACTGTGTAGTATCTGTGACTGTGTAGTATCTGTGACTGTGTAGTATCTGTGACTGTGTGGTATCTGTGACTGTGTGGTATCTTTGGCTGTGTGGTATCTTTGGCTGAGTGGTATCTTTGGCTGTGTGGTATCTGTGACTGTGTGGTATCTGTGACTGTGTAGTATCTGTGACTGTGTAGTATCTGTGACTGTGTAGTATCTGTGACTGTGTGGTATCTGTGACTGTGTGGTATCTTTGGCTGTGTGGTATCTTTGGCTGAGTGGTATCTGTGACTGTGTAGTATCTGTGACTGTGTAGTATCTGTGACTGTGTGGTATCTGTGACTGTGTAGTATCTTTGGCTGTGTGGTATCTTTGGCTGTGTGGTATCTGTGACTGTGTGGTATCTGTGACTGTGTAGTATCTTTGGCTGTGTGGTATCTGTGACTGTGTAGTATCTTTGGCTGTGTGGTATCTGTAACTGTGTGGTATCTGTGACTGTGTGGTATCTGTGACTGTATGGTATCTGTAACTGTGTAGTATCTGTGACTGTGTAGTATCTGTGACTGTGTGGTATCTGTGACTGTGTGGTATCTGTGACTGTGTGGTATCTTTGGCTGTGTGGTATCTTTGGCTGAGTGGTATCTTTGGCTGTGTGGTATCTGTGACTGTGTGGTATCTGTGACTGTGTAGTATCTTTGGCTGTGTGGTATCTTTGGCTGAGTGGTATCTTTGGCTGTGTGGTATCTGTAACTGTGTGGTATCTGTGACTGTGTGGTATCTGTGACTGTGTGGTATCTTTGGCTGTGTGGTATCTGTGACTGTGTGGTATCCGTGACTGTGTGGTATCTGTGACTGTGTGGTATCTGTGACTGTGTAGTATCTGTGACTGTATGGTATCTGTGACTGTGTGGTATCTGTGACTGTGTGGTATCTGTGACTGTGTGGTATCTGTGACTGTATGGTATCTGTGACTGTGTGGTATCTTTGACTGTGTGGTATCTGTGACTGTGTAGTATCTGTGACTGTATGATATCTGTGACTGTGTGGTATCTTTGGCTGTGTGGCATCTGTGACTGTGTGGCATCTGTGACTGTGTGGTATCCGTGACTGTGTAGTATCTGTGACTGTGTGTTATCTGTGACTGTATGGTATCTTTGGCTGTGTGGTATCTGTGACTGTGTAGTATCTTTGGCTGTGTGGTATCTTTGGCTGTGTGGTATCTGTGACTGTGTGGTATCTTTGGCTGTGTGGTATCTGTGACTGTGTGGTATCGGTGACTGTGTGGTATCTGTGACTGTGTAGTATCTGTGACTGTGTAGTATCTGTGACTGTGTGGTATCTGTGACTGTGTGGTGTCTGTGACTGTGTGGTATCTGTGACTGTGTGGTGTCTTTGACTGTATGGTGTATTGACTGTGCTGTCTTTGATGGTGTGGTTTCTTTGACTGTGTAGAATTTGCTTTGTTGTATCTTTAAGAACAACTGTATTTTGGTCTATTTTTAAATGTTTTAAATCACCAGTAATGTACTGCATACTGCATGGCTTGTCTAGTAAACATGCTATGAAGTCTGTAACTCACCTGGGGAAAAAAAGTCTCTTTTTCTCCAAGTATGTGTTGAGGCCACGCTGAATGTCTTCCAGAAACACGTTGGCCTCTCGCAGTCGACCAAGCATGTTGGGCTGACTTGTGGCCACCAACACACGTGTGTCTTTAAGCTTTACACATACACACACACACACAGTAATATATTAGTATGTGTATGTATTATGGTCAAACCAATTAAGGGGTTTTGTTCTGATGACCCAGAATGACTGATAGTAAGAAATGATTCATTATCACTCACAGAAGAGAGATTTGTTTTGAAAAATTTCTGTTTGTTTTTTAGCTATATTCTTACATGTATATAGGTTATATTTGAATGAATGAATACATACACATGGATTTAAATATGTATATACAACTATTTGTGTGTATTTTTCATTCTGTCTCAACAAAATACTTTTGTTTTGAGAGGAGTTACAGAAATGTCTAAGCATATACATAAATACATTAAAATACATATAAGAACTCTAAAATATATTTAAAAATCTTTTAATGTTTTGTTAACACATACAGATGGAGTCTATCACCTGTTAATGTGCAGGTATACGATTAAACTCCTGCCTGATGTGCGCATGCGCACAGACACACACACACGCACACACACACACCGTCTCTGTGATGATATCCTTCCAATAACTGTCCACAACAGCAAACTTGCGTCCCTCCTCAGGCATCTGGGTGATAATGTCATCAGAACTGAAGATGGGCTCCAGGTACAGCCATGTGGCCTGGCACTTCAACATGGCCTCCAAAATATCCTGCATCATCAGTAGTTTGTCTTCCCAATCCTACAGGGAGAGAAAGAGAGGAGAGAGAAGAGATAGAGAGAGGAAAGGAGAGAATGAGGGGGTTGAGAGGGAAAGAAAGAGACAGAAAAACATGTACATAACCATTACTAACCATTTCATGGGCTCTAGTTTAATGGTGAAAAAACGTCAGAATCTGAGGATGAAATGGGGACGTTATAAGTAAACAGTTATGAGCTGTTTGGCAGTATAAGAGTATAACTCAGTACTCAGACCAGCCTGTCTGATACCAGAGCTCTGTTGGTGTCAGGGGTTGGGGGGTGAGGGTACGGGAACCAGACATGCCAAACTGGGAGAAAACTGGGGTGAAAACACAGATGTGAAAAACACATTTGACTGCATACAGTGAAAGTCTGTGGCACTGAGCAGGGGTCTGATGTGTTCTAATCTCAGTAATAAACTGAGAATAATTTGTTCCTTCTGATTATGATTTCAAACCAAATGAGCAACAAATAAAACCAGGATAAGTAAAGGAATATTTTATGAAAGAAATATTTTATGAAAGGAATATTTTAAAAAAAGATGGGTGTGTGTGTATTACCTTGCACTCAGTCTCAATGGGTCTGATGAAAGGAGATCCTCTCATGGTTTGAGTCTTTATGATGTGATCATCCAACAGGACCTGGATATCATCAACCGCAGACACTATACAGGTCCCCTTCACACACACACACACACACACACACACACACACACACACACACACACACACACACAGACACACACACACACGCGCACACACACACACACACGCACACACACACACACACGCACACACACACACACGCGCACACACACACACACACACACACACGCACACGCACACACACACACGCACGCACACACACAGACACACACACACACGCACACACACACACACACACACACACACACACACACACACACACACACACACACACACACACACAGACACACACACAGACACACACACACACGCACACACACACACACACGCACACACACACACACATCATACACTGAACTTACTGAATTTACACATTGTTTCATAAACTATAGATACTACGCAGATATCCAACATGTGCACTCACAACACACACACACGCACACACACACACTGTCTGGATGTCACTATACTACACAGTATACTTATGCACAACAGATGTGTTTTCATTGAGCGTACATGCATGTGTGTTTGCATGTATTTTTCATTGTATATTGTATATTTGTATATTGTGTGTGTGTGTGCTTCTGCGTGTAGTTTTTTTTACTGTACATTTGTATACTGTGTTTATGTGTGTGTTCGTTTCCACATGTCTCTGTACTGAGTGTGGTCATTACCATGTCTCTGTACTGAGTGTGTTCATTACTGTGTCTGTGTACTGAGTGTGGTCATTACTGTGTCTCTGTACTGAGTGTGGTCATTACTGTGTCTGTGTACTGAGTGTGGTCATTACTGTGTCTATGTACTGAGTGTGGTCATTAAGGTGTCTGTGTACTGAGTGTGGTCATTACTGTGTCTCTGTACTGAGTGTGGTCATTACCGTGTCTGTGTACTGAGTGTGGTCATTACTGTGTCTGTGTACTGAGTGTGGTCATTACTGTGTCTGTGTACTGAGTGTGGTCATTACTGTGTCTGTGTACTGAGTGTGGTCATTACTGTGTCTCTGTACTGAGTGTGGTCATTACCACATCTGTGTACTGAGTGTGGTCATTACTGTGTCTGTGTACTGAGTGTGGTCATTACTGTGTCTCTGTACTGAGTGTGGTCATTTCTGTGTCTCTGTACTGAGTGTGGTCATTTCTGTGTCTGTGTACTGAGTGTGGTCATTACTGTGTCTGTGTACTGAGTGTGGTCATTACTGTGTCTCTGTACTGAGTGTGTTCATTACCGTGTCTCTGTACTGTGTGAACCCTAAGCGTTGCTCAGCCCATTCATTTTTCATCTTTTCCAGGGTTTTCTCTAAAGTGTACTCCTTACTGGCCTCTGCTCCAATCTCCTCCAGTCTGTCACACACATGGACACACACACACAGCCGCACAAGAACCCATACACATGTGGACACACAAGCATGCACACACACACAAACATAAACTTGTTTTTGGAATAAAAATCATGA
>NC_044497.1:125000-130000 GCF_902362185.1 Chanos chanos | reverse complement strand
GACAGTAACCATTAAAAGTCCGACTGTACCCATTAAAAATCTGACTGTAACCATTAAAAGTCTGACTGTACCCATTAAAAATCTGACTGTACCCATTAAAAGTCTGACTGTACCCATTAAAAGTCTGACTGTACCCATTAAAAATCTGACTGTACCCATTAAAAATGTGACTGTACACGTTAAAAGTCTGACTGTACCCAATAAAAATGTGACTGTACACGTTAAAAGTCTGACTATACTGTCTGACATTAAAAGCTCCAAGAACACTTACAGCTTGTCTGAGATGTCTTAAGTAGTTGTAAAATTGTAGAACAGGTTGAAAAATAAAGACACTGATGATTCCAGGTGTGGTCCCGTCACTGATGTTTTTCTAACTTTAAATGACAGTAATGACTGTTCATAGTCTGTCCAAGAGCCAAGGGAAAACTCCCAAGGCATGCAGTCAGACAGACACAGACATACAGGCATACAGTCAGTCAGACACAGACATACAGACATACAGTCAGTCAGACACAGACATACAGACAGGCAGACAGACAGACACAGACATACAGTCAGACAGGCAGACACAGACATACAGTCGGTCAGACACGGATATACAGTCAGTCAGACAGGCAGACAGACACAGACATACAGGCATACAGTCAGTCAGACACAGACATACAGACAGGCAGACAGACAGACACAGACATACAGTCAGACAGGCAGACACAGACATACAGTCGGTCAGACAGGCAGACAGAGACAGGCATACAGTCAGTCAGACACGGGTATACAGTCAGTCAGACATGCAGACAGACAAAGACATACAGTCAGACAGACAGACTTAGGTCCTACTTAACTGATCGTTATCAGTTTGTTGATGTAAATGGTGAGTCCTCTGCACATACTGAGGTAAAGTTCGGAGTCCCGCAAGGTTCTGTTTTAGGCCCACTGCTTTTCTCTTTATATATGCTACCTCTAGGTAATGTTATTCGTAAACACGGTATTAGCTTCCACTGCTATGCTGATGACACACAGTTGTATGTCTCAGCGAAGCCAGACGAGAGACACCAACTTAACAAAATTGAGGAATGTCTAAAGGATATTAGGCACTGGATGCTTACGAATTTCCTCTCACTCAACACTGAAAAAACAGAAGTACTTGTACTAGGATCACATGCAGCTAGGAGTAAGCTTTCCGACCACATAGTTACTCTGGATGGCCTTTCTCTTTCATTAGGTGCAGCAGTAAAAGATCTTGGTGTAATTATTGACCCCAGTCTTTCATTTGAAGCTCATGTAGATAATATTACCAGGATAGCCTTCTTTCATCTTAGAAATATTAACAAGATAAGAAATGCATTGTCATTTCAAGATGCTGAAAAATTGGTTCATGCTTTCATTACCTCTAGATTAGACTACTGTAATGCCTTACTGTCTGGATGCTCTACTAGGTGTATACATAAGCTACAGTTAGTTCAGAATGCAGCAGCCAGAGTTCTTACTAGAACCAAAAAATATGATCATATCACCCCTATCTTATCCACACTGCACTGGCTCCCAGTCAAATCTTGTATTGATTATAAAATCTTACTATTAACATATAGAGCATGAAATGGTCTTGCGCCACAGTACCTGCGCGAACTCCTGGTCTCTTATGATCCACCACGCCTACTTAGATCAAAAGGTGCAGGCTATTTGTTGGTACCTCGAGTTATGATGGCTACAGCAGGGGGCAGAGCCTTCTCTTACAGAGCCCCACAGTTATGGAATAGCCTCCCAATTAATGTTCGAGACTCAGACACAGTCTCTATGTTTAAGTCAAGGCTGAAAACTTATCTGTTTAGCCAAGCCTTTTGCTAACAGCTCTTTACTAGGCAAAGGAGCAGATCTGGAGGGTTCTCGGGCATAGATTGTTTGGTGAACTGGGATGTTTGGATGCTGTCGCCCCCCCACTTTAACATGTTCACTCAGGTTTGTTGACTGTGGAGTGGGTGGCCGCCTTGTGTCCCAGAGTGCCATCATGTCCATATTACCTTCTAGCTCTCCCTTTTAGCTATGCTGTACTAGTTAGTCTTGCTGGAGTCCCTGCCTGCACTCGGCACACGATGTATATTTACCTCAACCATTATGTGGAAATGAACATCTAACAATGTGCCTCTCTCTGTCTCTCTCTCTCTCTCTCTCCCTCTCTCCCTCTCTCTCTCTCTCTCTCTCTCTCTCTCTCTGTCGAGCCACACATGCTACTCCTGAGACACCAGTGATCCTGACTCCTCCCGCCCTGTGGACTGATCCATCCTGGTGTCATCATCTTCCATCCCCCGTCAGCCTCCTGTCTACATCACCATCCCCTTTGTTCATGCCCCAATTTATTTTCAGCTGTAACTGCCCACGTGGTCGGCACCTATTGCACACCTGTCTGACCAAGGAGGGGTCTCCTCTCTCTGTGGTCCTCCTCAAGATTTCTCCCATTTTCCCATTTCCCTCTTGGGTTTTTGGGGAGTTTTTTCTTGCCCGCCATGAGGATTAAGTCAGGGGGTGCCGTCATATTTTGATTTGACTGTTGTGGCCTGTAAAGCCCCTTGAGACTGTAAACAGTGATATTGGGCTCTAAATAAACTTGAACTTGAACTTGAACTTGACACAGGCAGACAGACACAGACACACAGTCAGACAGGCAGACAGACATACAGTCAGACATGCAGGATGACAGACACAGACATACAGTCAGACAGACACAGACATACAGTAAGACAGATAGATAGACAGGTGGATAGATACACAGACAAATAGATAGATAGATAGATAGATAGATAGATAGATAGACAGGTAGATTCTTCAGGACTTTCCTGACCTTTTCCCAGTGCCTGTCTTTGATGCCTGGATTGCAGATGGTGGTGAGAATAGGTAGATGTTGTTTGAATTTGTCAATTTTGTTTCTGAAGCCTTCAGCAACACGTCTTGGCCCAGGCAGCTCTGAGAATGTCTTACTGAGTTTGTACATGGTACGCCACATATTACCCAACTCATCAGAAATCTGTTCCGCATTCAGTTCCAGGAAAGGACCTGGAGGACGGATACAACACACAGCCAAACAGATTTTTATGTTTAGAGTAGATTACAGTAGAGTAGATTACACTACAGTAAAGTAGATTACTTCTGTATGAGTTATTTATTTTTAACATACTATCTGCTATAAACTGCATCTATATGTATATGAGAGGGTGTGTGGATCTGTGCAATACCGTTCATCCATATCTCTGAGTTGCTGTGGAAATTGAGGGCTGTTGTCCATAACTGGTCAAATGGTTGTTTGTTGGCCATCAGAGTCTGCAGCATAGGGAACTGACTCTGCTCTCTCTCCAATAAACTCTCCTCTTTATTAATGTCCTAACACACACACACACACACACACATGCCCACAAACCACCACAAAACACAAAATTGAGTCTATTTGTTCTGTCTATAGCCAAAGACACACACACACACACACTACCGTTTCAAAATCAAGTAAAATGTTCTTGTATTTTGGCACATAGCTATTACCGCTATGGGTACAAAACTCCATTCTCCAGTAATGCTTCTTGGCATTTTGGCTAAAATCATGTGTAGTATCTGTTCTTATGAGTTTAATATCTGATACGTTCTCTATCAGAGAATTTCATATTAAACGCATTTTTAGAACAGGGAGACGTTAGAGGGGTTCTGACAGGTTGACACACTTTCTAATAAGGCAGTAAACTTAACACAATCCATAATTACTGTTTACTGCAGTGTTTGACTGTCCCAGCTGGTGTGTTCTTTGTAAATGCTGAAAAGGCATGTGTTACAGTTCAGTGGCCTTTCATTTCCATGGCATGTCAGTGATAATTTGACATTCATGCACCCTTTTTTCCAGTGAGACAGAACCTCATGTCTAACTTCCACAGAAACAGAATATGTATATGTTTATATCTCATTTGAAATTAGCAGTAATGTACATCACTCAGTGGGAATATTTCAGTGTCATGTGGTGTGAAGATTATATCTGGTTATATACAGTAATGTGCTTGTAATGACCTTTCGTCACCACTTTGATGACTGACTGATAGTACTTGTTCCTTTACTGACCATCCTTGACATGCAGCATCAAAAAAGGACTGTCCAGAAGTGGAGATAGGGTGAACTCAAAATTAGGTTTATACCAGGCTTGGGGTTCACATCAAAAAAGAGGATATGAAAATAAGTTAAAAAAATCTTTAAATAATAAGATAAAGGCTATGGTAAATATAACGTTGAGTAGAAGGCAGCAGAACAGCAAGGCAGAGACGTAAGGAGGTGTTGCCTCCAATCAGCCAAACCCGGCCCTATCCCGGCCAGGTATTTTATCATCCCCCTGGGCACATTACTCTCCCAGGCCTGTAGAGGGTGCAATAAACACTAACATAACAAAAGGTTCATTTTGGCTCCAATACACCGGCCCCTGATTGTATGACATGTGCAACTGGTCAATTGGGTTTTCTTTGTCTAGGACATTGGTACCATATGCGATGACATTCCGTTTGACCTCCTGGTCATCCATTGGGTTAGACTGAATATCAATGAGGTCAAGTGGCCATTCATCCTCTGGTTTCCTGAGAAAGGTTGGATCTTGTATCCACTGGCTCCTGCCTGAGCCTTAGAAGCACTCTGACTAGGCTGTTTGTCAAATCAGGGCCTTGTAGCAGCTTGGTAGGATACGCTGCAATTGAAAACCACTCTTAAGGTTTGTGTCATGGGGTGATACACTCCATGGTGTGGAATGTACCACACTCTGTCGTTGGTCTCTTCCAACTGCTCCTGTGGTATCACTTCAGCATATCGCTTCTCGATGACATTAGTTACAGTCAGTGATGTCAATTTGTGATGTCATTTTGCATTTGAAGGATCGTGCAATCAGGCTCTACACTCCCCTGTGGAACTGACTGGGTTTGCTCTGCCATCTGAGCTCTGGGTGGAGGAGTTGGTGTTTCGCTGAGTTGAGCAGGTTGCATTCAACC
>NC_044497.1:87500-120000 GCF_902362185.1 Chanos chanos | reverse complement strand
TGTGTGTGGTGTAGTGTGTGTAGTGTAGTGTGTGTAGTGTAGTGTGTGTAGTCTGTGTAGTGTAGTGTAGTGTGTGTGGTGTGTGTAGTGTAGTGTGTGTAGTCTGTGTAGTCTGTGTAGTGTAGTGTGTGTGGTGTAGTGTGTGTGGTGTAGTGTGTGTAGTGTAGTGTAGTGTGTATAGTGTAGTGTGTGTGGTGTAGTGTGTGTAGTGTAGTGTAGTGTGTGTAGTGTGTGTAGTGTAGTGTAGTGTGTGTAGTGTAGTGTGTGTGGTGTAGTGTGTGTAGTCTGTGTAGTGTGTGTAGTGTAGTGTGTGTAGTGTAGTGTGTGTAGTCTGTGTAGTGTAGTGTGTGTAGTGTAGTGTGTGTAGTCTGTGTAGTGTAGTGTGTGTAGTGTAGTGTGTGTAGTGTAGTGTGTGTAGTCTGTGTAGTGTAGTCTGTGTAGTGTAGTGTGTGTAGTGTAGTGTGTGTAGTCTGTGTAGTGTAGTGTGTGTCACTGCGGCACCTCTTGTTGAGTTGGCGATTCTCATCAACCTGAAAGGTAACGAGCTGCTCTTTAAGGCTCTCAGCACGATGACATAGCTCCGCATTAAGACCAACTGCGTCCAGACAAATCAAGGACATAGGGACAGTCACACGCAGGGAGGATATCTCCCTGCAGACGGTCTGCACTCCATCGATTTTCTGACAGAGAAAAACATACAGACAGAGAGTAAACCTAAAGGGGAAATCTTTTAACCTCTTTCTAGACATCTAACCTCTTTCTCCATAGAATAAAAATGTCCAAGACAAACATATACCTTGAATACATTTTGTATGTGTACAGTATGTGTGTGTGGTGTGGGGGTGTCACTGTTACCTTTGTGAAGCCCTGTAGAGAATGCTTTTCTTGGAGGAAGTGGACAATGTCTTGTTTGGCCAGGCTGTCCAGCAGATTACTGTAGTTCTTGTATACATCCAGATATCTTCAGTGCACACAGAGCACAAACTCACACACACAATTATACACAAACTTCCGAATTACACACGCTACTATACACACAAACTCACAGACAAATTACACACACTACTGTACACACAAACTCACACACATTACTATACACACAAACTCACAGACAAATTACACACACTACTATACACACAAACTCACACACACTACTATACACACAAACTCACAGACAAATTACACACACTACTATACACACAAACTTACAGACAAATTACACACACAATTATACACACAAACTTACAAATTACACACACTACTATACACACAAACTCACACACACTACTATACACACAAACTCACAGACAAATTACACACACTACTATACACACAAACTTACAAATTACACTCACTCCTACACACACAAACTCACAGACGAATTACACACACTACCATACACACAAACTCACAGACAAATTACACATGCTACTATACACACAAACTTACAAATTACACACACTACTATACACACAAACTTACAAATTACACCCAGTACTATACACGTGAACTCACGTACAGCCTTAGATAAGAAGGCACTGTCTGATGGCAGCTGGAGAGACCTTTTAATTGGGAATACATAGGCTATTAAATGTTTCACTAACTGTGAGATTCAAATTGCACAGAACCTTGCCCAATCCTTTTCTCTCCCTCTCTCTCTCTCGCTCTCTCCTATGGGCTCCTGACCCAGCCACACAGACAGAGTTACAGAGTCCTCTGTCCTCATGCACAACCAAGACCTTGTTAGATAAGTGATCACAGCACCGTCCACACCATTTGGTCACAGGCTGATAAGAATAAATTCCCACAGAGGCCTTACCCTAGCTGAATCTCCACTGATTCAGTCATGATGTATGGTTCTTACATGGAAAAACCATAGGAAAAACTGAGAAAGAAGGCACATGAGTTTTAATACCCACTGCTGAACGGTATTTCGACATTGTCCAACATTGTATATATACACGCATATACATCTCTCTCTCTCTCTCTCTCTCTATATATATATATAGGGGTTGGACAAAATAATGGAAATACCTTGTTAAATAGATTTATTATTAAATATCGAGTTGGTCCTCCTTTGGCAGCAATAACTGCTTCAATAGGAATAGATTCATACAACTTTTGGACAGTGGCTGAGGGAATTTTAATTCATTCCTGAAGCAAAACCTGTTCCAGCTCTTTCAGAGATGATAGTGGAGGGAGGTGGCTCCTTACTTGCTGCTCCAAAATATACCTGAGATTTTTGATTATGTTCAGATCTGGTGATTGTGGGGGCCAATCCAAGTGTTCAGCTTCACTGCTGTGCTCTTCATGCCAGTCTTTAACGATTTCAGCAGTGTGAATCAGCGCATTATCGTCTATGCCAGTCTTTAACGATTTCAGCAGTGTGAATCAGCGCATTATCGTCTATGCCAGTCTTTAACGATTTCAGCAGTGTGAATCAGCGCATTATCGTCTATGCCAGTCTTTAACGATTTCAGCAGTGTGAATCAGCGCATTATCGTCTATGCCAGTCTTTAACGATTTCAGCAGTGTGAATCAGCGCATTATCGTCTATGCCAGTCTTTAACGATTTCAGCAGTGTGAATCAGCGCATTATCGTCTATGCCAGTCTTTAACGATTTCAGCAGTGTGAATCAGCGCATTATCGTCTATGCCAGTCTTTAACGATTTCAGCAGTGTGAATCAGCGCATTATCGTCTATGCCAGTCTTTAACGATTTCAGCGGTGTGAATCAGCGCATTATCGTCTATGCCAGTCTTTAACGATTTCAGCGGTGTGAATCAGCGCATTATCGTCTATGCCAGTCTTTAACGATTTCAGCGGTGTGAATCAGCGCAGTATCGTCTATGCCAGTCTTTAACGATTTCAGCGGTGTGAATCAGCGCATTATCGTCTATGCCAGTCTTTAACGATTTCAGCAGTGTGAATCAGCGCATTATCGTCTATGCCAGTCTTTAACGATTTCAGCAGTGTGAATCAGCGCATTATCGTCTATGCCAGTCTTTAACGATTTCAGCAGTGTGAATCAGCGCATTATCGTCTATGCCAGTCTTTAACGATTTCAGCAGTGTGAATCAGTGCATTATCGTCTATGCCAGTCTTTAACGATTTCAGCAGTGTGAATCAGTGCATTATCGTCTATGCCAGTCTTTAACGATTTCAGCGGTGTGAATCAGCGCATTATCGTCTATGCCAGTCTTTAACGATTTCAGCGGTGTGAATCAGCGCATTATCGTCTATGCCAGTCTTTAACGATTTCAGCAGTGTGAATCAGCGCATTATCGTCTATGCCAGTCTTTAACGATTTCAGCAGCGTGAATCAGTGCATTATCGTCTATGCCAGTCTTTAACGATTTCAGCAGTGTGAATCAGTGCATCGTCGTCTTGAAAGATGGCACCATCGTTTGGAAAGAGTGTTTGGACCATTGGGTGAATTCAGTCACCCAAAACTGACAAATACTCTTTAGAGGTAAATCTACCATGCAGTTCTAACACAGGACCAAGGGAATTCCATGATATTGTGGCCCAAACCATCACAGAACCGACTCCATGCGAAATGGTTGGGGTCAGGCAATCGAAATCAAGGGCTTCTTTTGGCTTCCTCCATACAAAAATTCGTCCTGAACAAGGAAAGAGTGTGAAGGATGATTGATCAGAAAAGATACCATTCTTCCACTAGTCATTTTGTCCACTTCTGATGGTTTTTGCACCATTTTAGGCATTTTTCAAACATTGATGGAAAATGACTTTAGAAACAGTTCCTCTTGATACGTTAAACAACTCAGCAGTTTTTGTTACTGAAGTGCTAGCCATTCGCGCTTCAACAATTTGCCCTCTTTGGAAGTCTGAAAGGTCACACATTTTGACTTGTACTAATATGCAGACCTCAACAGAAGGAAAAACCTTGGGTAATACATAGAGCACAGGATGCCTGCAGCGCATATACATAAGATTTACATGACACTGGGCATCGTATTAACGTCTAACATGAGCAAATGTATAGGTCTTGAAATACCACGTGTTTCCATTATTTTGTCCAACCACTGCATGTGTGTATATACATATATATATATATATATATGTGTGTGTGTGTGTGTGTGTATACATATATATATATATATAGATAGATAGATAGATAGATAGACAGATAGATAGACAGATAGATAGTATAGCAGTAAAAACAGCTGACTGTAAAGGGACTACTTTTTAGTTGGGCGCCAGGCGCCCTCCAGGAGAGTCACAGAGAGAGAGAGAGAGAGAGAGAGAGAGAGAAGAAGGAAAAAACAAAGAAAATAGGCTAGTCTACACTAGGCCACTTTTACCCCTATCAGACTGGCATATGTTGTCTAGTAGGGCCTAGATTTACATGCAGCCTGGTGCGGCTAGCTCAAATGTCAGGGCAGTAACCATTCAGCATTCAAAAATTCAAAACAATATTCTCAAAAATAAAATGAAAACAGATTAGAGACAATTACAACACCTATGTCCAATGATTAAATATATTTTCAGGTTTTTAAAGGTCCATATTGAGAAGCGTCATAAAGGTTGGTCTGGTGGAAATGTCAAATGTGTGGTGGAAGAGGAACAATGTGTATTGTACAACAACAACAACAAAAAACCCAATGGTAACAATTGAGACGTCAGACCCCAGAAATACCAAGCTTGTTTTGGGTTTGTCTGGACAGCACCAGGAGATTCTCCCTATGAAATCTGCTTAATTCAAGAACATCTGCTGTCTCCATTTTCACACAAGCTTATAAATTCTGTTTAGAGGTCCAAGTGCTGCTGGACCCCTCTTGTTTTTACTCAGATTATTATCATTATTAGGGGTCCAAGCAGTGAAACTGCTGGAATACTATTGTGTTCGATCAGATTTTTATTCATATAAATTATTATTATTATAAATTATTATTATTTTTTTATTATTATTTTGCCCTAAAAGTGTTTGCACAGGAAAAACTGCATATGTTAGAGCAACCAAACTTGGCAGCTAGATTCCTATGGTCACCCACCACTGAGGTTAGACAAATCACCCCAATTAGCCACATGGTGGCACTATAGCAAGCCAAAACACATTTTGGGCTGTAACTCTTGAACCCTTTGGCTTAGAGTCAAAATTCTTTTTGTTACACGAAATTTGGTACATAGCACCCTCAGACCAAAATCTTTAAACCCAGTGTGCAGAAAGCTGCTACATTAGAAAACGTTGCCACAGTTATCCACTGAATTTTGTGGGCGTGGCCTCAATTGATATAATGAGGTGTAACTCCGGAATGCAATGTCCAGTCATCACAAAACTTGCGAATTCGCATCTGAAGTTCATGAGGCTTAAGCCTACAAAATGTGGTGTAAATTCATCCATAGGTGATGCTACAGCACACAAATGGTTCTAACTCCAAAACTTCTTGGCGATGAGGTTCAAACTTTGGATGCTGTGTCTTGATCAAAAGTCCTAACAATGGTTATAAGGGCAAGCTGATAGCTCAAAAAAGATGGCCACCGTCAGCAAATCAAATTTCAGCAGCCCTTAAACTGACTTAACTATGAATTATCATCATCAAACTGCAGGATTGTTTAGGATGTGTCAAAGAGAATCTGTATAAAAATTTCTCCAATTGTCCCAATGGTGGTGCTATACAGCAATGTGAAATATGTGCACATTTAACAGGTCATAACATTTGACCTGTTTGTCCCGGAGACATGAAACTAGCTCTGTTAGATGTCTCTTCTCAAGAGGAATGAAAAAGCTTTTGGACCAAAATGATGTGACATATTGGATTTCTGCCATTTTGCATTTTGTGAAAAACCTTAAAAATCTCCTCCTAGACAGTTTGGCCAATTTGCATGACATTTGGTACACAGTTTCCTCAGACCACTATCTTTAAATGTTATATAAAGAAAGCTGTTATGTTTAAAAAAACTTGGCCATAGTAAGCCAATTAATTTTTTGGGTGTGGTCTCTGTTGATGTAGTGAGGTCTAGGCTAATTCCTGAACACAACGTCTGATCATCACAAAACTTAAAATATGACATCTATAAGACATGACACTTAAGCCTACAGAATTTGGTGCAAATCCATTAACAGGCGGCGCTGTAGCAAAGAAATGGTCCTAATTTCAACACCAATTGACTGAACAACTTCAAATTTTGTATACTCCGTGTTGTTCAAAAGTTGAAATAAAGTCAATGTGGACAAGATCACAGTTAAAAACAGATGGCTGCCATCAGCCAATGAACTTTCAGCAGCCCTTAAACTAGCTTTGCTATGACATATCATGACACTTTGCAGGATCGCGTAGGGTGTGTCTAATACCCATTCGTATGAAAATAGGTCCATTTATCCTGATGATGGTGCTACAGTACAAAGTGAAAAATGTGCCGCTTTAGCAGGTCTTAACTTCTGACCTCTTTGCTCTGTATACCTGATCTGCTTGGACCCCATCATTGCCACTTGCGACTATATTTTTTATTGTTATTCTTCTGCCACTTTTCCAATTTTGCACGTAAAACCAAAACCGTGCATCGAAAAGTCACCAAATTTGGTAGGATGGTAGATGGTCATCTCCTGAACAATCGTCTACAATATTGCATCCATAGGTCACATGACCTGGTAGCCATCTTGGATTGAAATTGCTCAGCCCCCTTGACCCATTTGACAAAAAGTCATGAAACTCGGTATACAGGTTCCCCTCATCACAAGGAACAACTTTGCCTCTTGAACCTTTCTTCAACCTAATTTGCATGATTATGATTTCAGCAAAAATGACATCTTCTCCTGAATGGTTGGGCCAATTTGCACAAACTTTGAAACACATCATCTTGAACCAAATTCTGACTTAAACTGTGAAGAAGCTGCCACATCAAAAAACTTGGCCGTCTCCAGCCAATCAAGTTGCTTCATTTCCTAATTAGGGTTGGGTATCAAGAACCAGTTTCAAGTTGGAACTAGTTTCAAATTTTCAAGAACCGTGGATTCTCTAAGACACATGCATTTCAATTCTGCGTTTCAGTCCCTAACTTCTGTATATGTCAGTCATGCTCCCGAGTGAACTGCAGTGAGCATTTTACAGTCCCTAAAAGTTTCACTTATCTGCAAGGACCTGCTACATGGACCTAACCTCACGTCACTTGGTACGCAGTGCGTCAACAAAGCATGTGAGAAGAGACACTTCTGTGTACATCCCGGACCATAGCTAACTGCAGTAAATGCTCGAAAGTTTGGCTTTGCTTCAAGATAACAACACAGCAAAATGCTACAACGGAGTATCAGGGCCATACTGAGGGAAAAAAATTCTGAGATTCTGAGAATAAGGTTGCAATATTATGAGAGTAAAGTTGTAATTGAGAAAAAAGGCGTAATATTACGAAAATCAAGTTGTAACTTTATGAGAAAAAATCTGAGAATAATATGAGAATAATATCGTAAAATTTCGAGAAAGAAAAACATAATTTTCAGGAAAATATATTATCAGCAACCAACAAAACAGGCGAGAGGACAATGGCAGCCTGAGCCTGCTTCTGGCAACCGCTATTAGCCTGGGGCATCGTGCTGTGCCACACACATCAGTCAAGTTTCTTGCAAAATCTTTTCAAAGTCCTGTTACTTATGATAATGTGGTGCAGATGAGCCAAAAGATTAAGCATTTCGCTATTTGTGAAACCTATACTTAAGTATAACTTAACAAGATGCTCCATGTATTAACGCAGAGGGCGGGCTGCTCTTCTGATATTTTCCCTCTAAAATAACACGCAGCCTAAAATGACTTTATTCTCATAATATTATGACTTTTTTTCTCATAAAATTACGACTTTATTCTTGTAATCTCAGAATTTTTTTCCCCCTAAATGTGGCCCTAATACTCTGTTGCATTTAATGCAACACTTGTAGTACGGATATTTCGTGCAAGGGTGGAGGCACCTCCAATATGACGAAGCATTTACTTTAACACGCCATAAATCTCGAGGAATGCACCATGTTCAATGTGTTGCAGTCTCCCAGCCACAATAACATCCCAGATACAGCTAACATTAACAGTAGCAACATCTCACGCTCAGGTACAAAACACAGACGAGCTCACATTCACCGTTTATATTGAAGGTAAACCAATGATGTCTACAAATTATTCTAATACTTATTTTTCCTAGATACGAGTTCAGAGAGCACCCCTCCACCTCCGGTTCATCCCCAGAGATCCCACTCTGGTACAGAAACTGTGCTTTCACTTTAGCCATAAAAGGAAAAAGAAACCCTCCTGTCACAGTTGACAGTCTACAGATTATACTCTAAACGTGCCAAGAATAAAGTTAGGCTAATTTCTGTTCTTGATTCGATAGGCACCAGCTTCAATAAGTAGAATCGGAACCAGAATCGGAATCAATAAAGTTGAAATGATACCCAACCCTATTCCTAATTAATATGCAAATTAGCCAATATCATTCACCATTGCATCTATCATGCTAAGATTTCTTGTGCACAATGACAAGGCCTCACTGACGGGACATTGCAAATTTGAAAGCAATCCATCAAAAAACACAGACCCCACAAGCGCTCGAACACACCCATTTTTAACCCAATTTTTAATATGGGGAAAATATACATAAAAATCTTCTACTCATGAAACTTCAACTGATGCAAAATTTCACTTATAGGGTCTTTTGGGTATGCTCTATCTAAACTGTGAAGGAACAGTCGTCACATCAAATAACATCAGAGCTACATGCCAGTAAATTTACAAAGGTCTCAGAATCAATGTTGAAAAATGATTGCATTCAAGTGGGTATAAATTCTAGAGAGTTGTAAGAGTGTCAATACTTTGCATTCTTCTGTAAGCCAAAAGGATGATTGTTTTCTTTATGAAAATGTTGTACACTGATGACAGTAGTGCATGAAATTAAAGACCCCCAGGCAATCAGCTTATTTGTGCTTGGACCCTGTAATTGCTGCTTGCACCAGTATTTTATTTTGCCATTAAATTTGTGAGCAGGGAGTTAATAATAAGGAAATTAAAATAACCATATCATGTTCATATGTGGTAAATAAACAAGTTTATACAGCGGTTTTGTTGTACGCAAAACACCATCTTATTATAAGTAATGTAATTATTTTCCCTCATTTTATCTGGATTTAATCTGGATTCTGGTAGTCTGTTCTTACCTGCATCACAGAAAACAATGTCCTATACCTGTGATATTCGTGTTTGATCCTAATTCCATTACAAAGCTCTACCTTGTACTATAGCTTATCTCTTATCTCTTTATTCATAAGTACTCATGATTGTGACGTCAAAATCACCGCTTATTGGGCAGAAGAAGCCCAAACGACTCATGTGTTCTTAAAGTCATGGTTATATCATCAAGGTGAACAATGAAAACAGAGACGCACCTCTGAGGCCCAGCTGTGTTCCTATCATAGACTTCCTTGGCACTGTCAATTAGTTTCATCACCAGTGACTCATCAGGTCTGACCGACCTAATAGTCAAATTCTTATCCTGCATCTCTGGGAACAAATGACACTCCACCTGAAAAACACACACACACACATGCACACACACACACAGTTAAATGTGTGAAATGTCTGGACCTGATTAACTGTTTCAGCGGTGCCAAAATACATTAACTTAACTTTTTAAAAAAAAAAAAAAATAAAAAAATAATGGGGCAGCCGTGGTCTAAAGGGTAGAGAACCGGGCTTGTGACTGGAGGGTTGCCAGTTCGATTCCCAGGCCCAACATCCCCGGCTATGTGCCCTTGAACAAGGCACTTAACCCCAGTGCTCCCTGGGCGCTCACCAAGGAGGCTGCCCACTGCTCCTGCGTCTGGTGTGTGTGTTCACTACTGGTGTGTTGGATGGGTTAAATGCAGAGGACAAATTCACTGTTCACAGTGTGTGTGTGCAATCACTGAAACTTAACATTTATCAAATATTTCTGGCACTGGACACTGATTGGTCAGTTTAGTGTCTAAGCCATGTGTATACTGATGATATACTGGAACTCCTTTTGCCATGCCATATCACTGTGTGTGCATTAGGGCTGCACCATTTGTGACAATTTGAACTTCATATGAGAAACATTTAGGCTAACGTCTCAGACAAAACCCATACAGGCATACAAACCAGACTGACGAAACCCATACAGGCATACAAACCACGCTGACAAAACACACTGAATAAAACTACAAAATATAAAAACAGAGGTCGCGAGCTACCTCAATGCTTCCAAGCAGCAAAGTTACTCAAACATATTAAATTAAATATTAACATGACTTCATGAATCATACATTAAGTATGTGTCTCTACAGTATGAACAGAAACTGTTTCTTTGCAGAACAAGATACCATACATCTCTTCACATTTTCGTTGTTCAATCATTTTAAACAGCAGTTTTCAATGACACACGCGCATATGTAATGCGTTATTTTGACACTCATAGTCATGTTATGATGAGCTGAAATAAAGCTTAGTTAAATGATGCATAAAATAACAAGACACCATAATTCCATAATCGCTTTCATTGTTAAGGCATCTTAATCAGCGATTTTCAATCAGTGACATGTATATTCAGGAGAAGAATGTACTCGTTTATAATGTCCATGCACATTAATTAAATACGACTCTCAGTTGTAGACAGAAGTTGAGAGTCGTAGACAAAGAAACTGTATTTTCTAGAGGTTGTTGGGCATTCCACCATGTTTCACTGTCTGCTTGTCTGCTCCACACAGGGGTATGGTTCACTCTACTGGCTGATTTTCAGTACTACATGTATTCCCATAGACTCCCATTATATTTTGATATATTACACTGAATTTTTTTTTATGGACGGGGGCTTAGCCCCCGACAGCTGTAAACTTTATGACAGAACCGCCTTAACATAAGGCACAAACCTAACAAATTTGGTGTAGGTAGTGGTTACTGTTTTGGAGTTACAACCATGGGAACTACATGAAATTATGATTTTACGGCACAGTTGAGCTTTTGATCCAGGTATCTGCTCCCTTATAGCAGATATCCATAAACCCAGTGCAATTTGATTAATAGATCCCTAGGGCTACATCCAGAACCAAGTCTGACATTCCACAGACCTATAGCCTAGGGTGCTGATCGCTTTTTTATAAATATCTCGGTGGAGAGGCCTTCACCACCTCCCCAAAAAGTTTCCATGCACAAGTTCATGTCATTCCTGACATGCCTACAAAATTTGGTGCAAATCAGACCTATATCTCTATATCTCTTGGGAGCATAATTACACTGAATAAAACAACAAAAATAAAAAACTACACTGAATAAAACTGCATAAATTAAAACTAGATTGAACAGGGATATTCTGAAGTACTTATTTGTCATCTCAATAATTTTCTTAAATAACAGGATGGTGTTTATAACTTTCAAAAGTGATGCAATAAAAGTTTTAAACAACTCAAAATCATTAGTAGTTTGTCTGATTGTGGTAGTTTGTCTGATTGTAGTAGTTTGTCTGATTGTGGTAGTTTGTCTGATTGTACTGGTTTGTCTGATTATAATAGTTTATCTGATTGTAGTAGTTTGTCTGATTGTGGTAGTTTGTCTGATTGTAGTAGTTTGTCTGATTGTGGTAGTTTGTCTGATTGTGGTAGTTTGTCTGATTGTAGTAGTCTGGCTGATTGTAGTAGCTTGTCTGATTGTAGTAGTTTGGCTGATTGTAGTAGCTTGTCTGATTGTGGTAGTTTGTCTGATTGTACTGGTTTGTCTGATTATAATAGTTTGTCTGATTGTAGTAGTTTGTCTGATTGTAGTAGTTTGTCTGATTGTGGTAGTTTGTCTGATTGTAGTAGTTTATCTGATTGTAGTAGTTTGTCTGATTGTGGTAGTTTGTCTGATTGTAGTAGTTTGTCTGATTGTGGTAGTTTGTCTGATTGTAGTAGTTTGGCTGATTGTAGTAGCTTGTCTGATTGTAGTAGTTTGGCATTCCATCTCAGGTGCTTCAAAAAACTCTTGAAACACCAGAAGCAGAACTGCTGTTAAACAGTCAGTTTCTCAGTAGTTTAGAAGTCTAACTGAAAGTGCCGCTGAATAGTAGCCAAGCCACTCAAAACTAGAGGTGAACGGTATAAACGGTATAGAAAGTACACCAGTATGAATTTGTCCTATGGTTTGGATTTTGACTGTACCGTGCTGACCAGTAGAGCCCCCGGTGCGCTTCAATTGCAGCAAATATCGCTTCACTCTCATTCAGGTTGTATGGGGGCGAAGTTCATTCTGATTGGACAAAATCAGCGCGACTCTGGTGAAGCAAGCGAAATTGAGATGTCGAATCCCCAACTTTATGCAAATGACAACCACATGAGAACCAATCAGTTCAGCGTGTGATGTGTTTGGTGCATGACGTTCTCTAGAGAGGCGGAAGTAACAAAAAAAGGCTGACCAAGATGGCAGAGGCTAAAGTCTCCATGTAGCATGAAAACATGTATATGATTAAAAGATGTATGGGCAATCATTTATGTCTACATCAACCTCTGGTTTTTGTTTACATGTTACGTGAACATAGTTGGGGCCAGAGCGGTAGAAAAACTCTCTCAACGGCTCTGGTTGGGCCAAATAGACCACTGTAGACCTACATTTAAGCACTTGAACTCAACTGCTACTAACAGAATAGCCAAACAACTTGCTTGCTGTCTTCGCAATCATGCCCCCACAGTGAAAAGTGGTAGGACGAAATTCGAGAACTGTTTTGCTCTGCGGAAGCCTAGACAGTTGGGCTGCTGCGATTAGTCAACATAATCGATGACGTCGACACTGAAAATGCGATGTCATCAATACTTTAAGCCAAAGCATCATTTTATTTTCATGAATTTACCTTTTGGATTTCTAAAATGCTTCAATCCATTATAACAAATGTATTTCTTCAATATCACTACCGAACTGCTGCTAGGGCTGCGACTAACTACTGTTTTCCTATTGATTAATCTGTCGACTATTTGGTGCACTTTCCAGTCAGCAGTGGACTGACATAACAAATCACTGTGTACTTGTTCTTAAAATACCTCTGTACTACGTGAAATATGCAGTTAAGAGGACACTAATGGCTGCCATGCAGTTACCATACCAGTGCTCTACCCCTTCAGAAGCATTTATACTGAAATTTTAAGAAAAACTAATATACCATGATAAATGCTGTTACCGTCCATGTTTCAACTTAAACTGTGATATAAATTTTAAGCCATACCACCCAGCCCTACTGAAAACCTTAATTTAGAGAGATTATTTTATTTTATTTTATTTAGATTTTTTATTACATGGGAAAAACGACTTCCCAACCGGTCACTGTTGGTAAACTTTTGATGGAGCCTGCGAGCAAGCAGTTTCTATTGTCATTATTCACAAAGACAAAAAATTTAGTTTGTCTTCAAGTAAACATAGGCACTGAAAAGTTCTCCTCGCATGCCTGGACAGTCCTGAGGATAAGATGCACCATTTACAGAGGGTAAACACATCACATGACCATGGCATGGTACCTTCTCTTCTGGTCTGTAAACCACGTGGACACTGCACTGCCAGTTCAAGGAGGCCTGTGACTGGTCAGTCAGAACATGAGCTCCACATGTGGTTAGTGCATGTGTAGCAGACTGCAGGCAAAGCAGAGAACAGCTCTGTCCCACTGATACACTCAGCAAATGCAAGTTTAACCAACACTCTCTCTGTCTCTTAATCTCTCTCTCTCTCTCTACACACACACACACACACACACACACACACACACACACACACACATATATAAACATTTATATACATATGTGTATGTATGTATGTGTGTGTGTATATATATATATATATATATATATATATATATATATATATATATATATATATATATATATATATAAACACCACACCACGGGGGCTGGTCTAAACCACACCATGGGACTGGTCTAGTCCCATATCCAGCTTGTACATTAAGAAAAAGAGAGGAACTGCAAACAGGCAGTAGAATCATATAATATTTGAGACATGAGGATGGAAGTACCTCCCTCAGTAACAATTACTGGATCTGACAACCAGACAACCAGCTGACTGTCAACAGAATCAGACACTACTGAAAATGAAACAATGACAGGAAGCTTGACAAAACAACATGCAGAATGGAATGGGTGTCAAGAGGTTTGGCACAGCAATGGCTAACATGTCAATGCTACATAAATATTATCACAGGGTTGCTGGGGTCTCACTTTGCAACAGTGCCTTTTAATTGAGTCACTGTAGTGTGCTGTCCTGTGCCTTGATGCTTTACAATACAGGAGAGTGTGCATGCATGCATTTGTGTTCATATACAGGAGAGTGTGCATGCATGCATTTGTGTTCATATACAGGAGAGTGTGCATGCATGCATTTGTGTTCATATACAGGAGAGTGTGCATGCATGCATTTGTGTTCATATACAGGAGAGTGTGCATGCATGCATTTGTGTTCATATACAGGAGAGTGTGCATGCATGCATATGTGTTCATATACAGGAGAGTGTGCATGCATGCATTTGTGTTCATATACAGGAGAGTGTGCATGCATGCATTTGTGTTCATATGTGTAAAACCAGTACAGGTTTCCCAAATTGTGTGATGTGGTTTAAGGCTATAGAAATAAGTGCCCAGCATTTCTACAAAAAGGGCGTGTGTGAGTGTGTGTGTGTGTGTCTGTGCGTGTGCGTGTGTGTGTGCACATACCCGTGGTAGGTTCTCAGCGCTGTGAATGATATGGTTAAATGCCCTGTGGAGAAGTTCCCAGCATTCCTGTAGACTGGGCTGGAATATGATCCTTGGCTCTTCAACTTTTAGTTTCACTAATAAAACCTGCCTCAGGGTAAAGCTGAACTCATCAAACTCCCCTTCAAAATGATTGCCCTCCTATGACAGAATATACACACATCTTTGAGTAAAGTTGAGCACACTCTACATACATACACACTTTACATTTATTTATGACTCCACACTCACCTTGTGCATGCTGAGAAACTGCAGCAGGTCCTGCAGTGATGCAATAACCAGACTGCGCAGCTGCAGTGACATCTGCGCAGACACACACGAGAAGAATTCCTGAGCACTAACTGGATTCACACTGACTCTCTGTGGCACCAGCCCTAACCATGCATCCTTATGGCTCACAAACAGAGAGGCACAGTCCGGCAGCCACCTACACACATACACACACATAAATATAATATCCATTATCGGTATCAACTTATTACAAAGCACTCACATTCTGTCACACACAAACACAAACATCACACACGGACATACCGATATGAATGCATACACACAGTTCCACAGTCACAGACTGACTGCAATCACAGTCTCATATTAACTACAAGTTTGTGTGTGTGTGCGCGCGCGCGCGTGTATGTGTGTATGTGCGTGTGTGTGCGTGCGTGCGTGTGTATGTGTGTGTGTGTATGTTTGTGTATGTGTGTACATGTGTATGTGAGTGTGTGTGTGTGTGTATGTATGTATGTGTGTTTGCGTTTGTGTATGTGTTTGTGTGTGTGTGTGTGTGAGTGTGTGTCTGAGAAGTGGTTAACAATGTTGCTAACAGGGTAAGCCATGGCAACATGTCTCATAGGAGAACACCTATAAACAGGACAGACACAGTCACTTAGAGTACATGTGACCTTTATCTCTGTCCCTGACTGGCTAAAGTACAGACTCAGGTCTTTTCCACTTAAATCTGGGCAGTCAGCTGAAGCTCATGAACCATTTTTAAACTCTTTAATGCTGTACTTTACTGAACTGGCAAAGTTGATAAACCCCAGGCACTGATGTTTAGGACTTAACCAGACTTGAGATTTCATATCTAGTTTAGCAGTATGTGGGTTGGTAGCATGTGGCTGCCTGACTGGTGTGGAAACCATCCCACCCTCCCCTCTCTCTCAGACTGACTTGTGTAGAAGATGGTCTCTGGTTCTCTGGCAGTGTCTCTGGATCAGCTGGTCAAATTCAGTCGGCAGCAGGGGGAGATCAGCCTTCAGGAGATCCGCCAGTGCCACAAACCGCACAGATGAGAAACTAGGACACAAAAAACAACATCAGTTTAGTTTGCTTTTGTTACATTCAGCACCACACTGGGGTGTCATTTATCAAAATAAAGTTATAAAAAGATTTACATCAGGAACCTCTACAGATGCAGCAGTAACGCAAGAACCTAATGTCTTTGTCTTCGACTGACCCTAACCCTTATGTCTTTGACTGACCCTAACCCTAACCCTTATGTCTTTGACTGACCCTAACCCTAACCCTTATGTCTTTGACTGACCCTAACCCTAACCCTTATGTCTTTGACTGACCCTAACCCTAACCCTTATGTCTTTGACTGACCCTTACCCTAACCCTTATGTCTTTGACTGACCCTAACCCTTATGTCTTTGACTGACCCTAACCCTTATGTCTTTGACTGACCCTAACCCTAACCCTTATGTCTTTGACTGTGTGAGCAAAGAGTTGTCATGGGCCTGTTGCACCAGTCAGAAATAAAAAAATGTATTAAGCACTAAGTCAGGCACAAGTAAGACCACTTTTCATTTTTTAGGGAACTTTAAAGCGACTGCACCAATTAAAACCTAACCCAGCTATAGCTAAACGTAGACAATGTAAAGCACATTCAAATAAATCCATACAAAAGAAGTTGCTAGGAAACAAGTTGCCAAGTAGCATAGATTGTCAAACTTGTGCCACAAGTACGGAAACTGGTATAATATTACAAGACAAAGACATCAGCTCAGAAGTTAAATAAGTTCAAACAGCTCTCTTCTGCTGATTTGAAACCTCTCAGTTACCTCTGAATCATTAAATGTATGTAACAGACAGATGCAATCTCTATCAGCCATGACTTCTCTAAACCCATGCTCAGTTACACAGGATGTGCTGCAGGACCCACAGGTTGAAAACCCCTGGGTTAATGCAAGCTGCACGCTTCACAACACAGCAGCTGATTAAAGACACAGCTTCCTCTCCCACAACTGCTGAGTTCTGCTAAGTTAGGCGTAACTGCTGACAATCAGTTCAGCTCTGACCTGAACAATCAGAAGGTCTCAAAGCATGAATGGACGCAGGGGCAGCCCTGAAACTGACAAGAGCTTCAAGATTGTTTTTTGTGTCTCTATATTAATATTGGGACTTCTCATTTGGAAACCTCTGCAGCAAAATTAAAAACATAAAAATTTTAAACCCATCCATCCCTACCCTCACAGTGTTTTTCATCATGCCCATTGTTTTTTCATGCTCACTGATCTCTGATCAAGTTCTCTAGTTTTCCTTTGCTTTTTACGCCAGATGTATTGGCTGCTTGTCTGATACCACATATGCAAAATAACACTCTGTATTCTTGAATAAAAGCTGAATAAAAAAGATGATTTTGATGCTAATATGGGTGTTGGTGATGTGTGTGGGTGTTTACCGGTCAATCCAGAGGTTCTGTAGGTGCCTCATCATAGGACTGATGGTGTGGAGGTGTTGCATGTGCCACGTTCGAGCGCTCTGGTAGCTTTCAGCCCATGGGACTGGCGCACGGATTACATGTTGTGGAAATTGCTGTGGAATCCTGGAGATAAACAACCGTTCCCTTTCCTGAGGGTCCAACAGAATGTAATCCACTACAAAGAGAAACAGTTTTGGGAGAAACAGAGAGAAATGTTCACTGATTTTTCACTTTTCACCACTACATTTTTTCATTAAAAAATCTATAGAAAGGGCTTTGGGGCATTCTGTTGGCTGTTTCATGTTCCTGCCTAATCGCCACAAAGTTTTATAGAGACCTCTCAAGTCAAGCACGTCTCTGCTAACCGAAGCAAGAACTGACCTGATACAATGATGTTTAAAACTACAGTTCTTCAATTTGTCTCTAGGATGCTAAAACTGCTGCGTAAACCACACTGCAATGGTTCCCAATGAGCTTTCTTATTTTCTGTCTCTTGTCGCAGCTGCTAGAGATTGTGTTCTGTTTTCCACTGTTACTTTTCTGAAGTAGTGGAACAAAGTGTTGTTTTCGGCAATTAAAAGTATGCTTCCCATTTTGCTTCTTACTTGCAAGCAAGCCAAATGTCACTTTATGTGTGATAATTGTTATTTGATCAGTCAGAGACAACTGTGCAGCCTGCTCCACCTAAAGGGTTAATTGTGCTTTCATTTCATACCCACTTCTACTTCCACACAAATACCAAATAAAGTTCCTGGAACATAACATGGAACATGTGGGCTATGACAACACAGTTACTGGGACATCTACAAAATCACTGTGGAAATTTCATAAATTCCCCAAGGGATTCGAAAGCGTATAAATCTTCCCATGGAACGCATACATTTCCCATTTTTAGACATTTACCATTAGAAAAGTATATCTCTTTTTCATTTTGTGTCTTTCAAATCAATTCAAAAGTGTCATAAATGACCTGATGATATTGGCATAAAAGCATTTTTCATATGTTGATAGACATTAGACATGGAGACTATGTGTATATATATATATACATATATACATATGTGTGTGTGTGTGTGTGTGTGTGTGTGTGTATATATACACACACACACACACACACACACATATATATATATGCATGTGCGCACGTGTGTGCGTTACCACTCACCAATGCTCTTGCGGAGACTGAAGCTGTAGTCAAACTGAACCTCCTCTAACAAATTTTCCAACTCTCTTCTGTTACTGTGGAGACAGGCAGGTACCAACCTCAGGATGTTGTTGATCTGGTGGGGGGGCTGAAGGGCTAATATCTGACTGTGGATCCCCTTACTGATGTAATACATATACCTCTGAGAGAAAAACCCAAAGAGGGGAATAATTATACATGAGGGTAGACAGATAGAGACAGACATCAAGAGTGATATGAGATGAATAGTAGAATTACATTCTGACCTCCAGATCTCTTTCAGTGGGTTCAGCCTGGCTCTGCCCCTGTTCCTCCTCCTGTCTTCGCATGATGTCTACCTGTTCTTCAGGTGTCAAAGGTTGGATGTCAGAGTTCACTGATGAGTAAAGGGAGCGGAGTGGACGGTCCTTACTGTCAACAAACATAAACAATTAACTACAAAATACAATCTGAGTGTGACCTAACCCTAACTTCAATGACAATTTAACCTATGCTGAAGAAATAAAGACTCCTCTACGGGAATCCATTAGAAAGACTCCTAGCATTACAGACAAGACTCCTCTATGGGAATACATTAGAAAGACCCCTAGCATTACAGACAAGACTCCTCTATGGGAATACAATAGAAAGACTCCTAGTATTGCAGACAAGACTCCTCTATGGAAATACATTAGAAAGACTCCTAGTATTACAGACAAGACTCCTCTATGGAAATACATTAGAGAGACTCCTAACATTACAGACAAGACTCCTCTATGGAAATACATTAGAAAGACTCCTAACATTACAGACAAGACTCCTCTATGGGAATACATTAGAGAGACCCCTAGCATTACAGACAAGACTCCTCTATGGAAATACATTAGAGAGACCCCTAGCATTATAGACAAGACTCCTCTATGGGAATACATTAGAGAAACTTCTAGCATTACAGACAAGACTCCTCTATGGGAATACATTAGAAAGACTCCTAGCATTACAGACAAGACTCCTCTATGGAAATACATTAGAGAGACCCCTAGCATTACAGACAAGACTCCTCTATGGAAATACATTAGAGAGACCCCTAGCATTACAGACAAGACTCCTCTATGGGAATACAATAGAAAGACCCCTAGCATTACAGACAAGACTCCTCTATGGAAATACATTAGAGAGACCCCTAGCATTACAGACAAGACTCCTCTATGGAAATACATTAGAGAGACCCCTAGCATTATAGACAAGACTCCTCTATGGGAATACAATAGAAAGACTCCTAGCATTACAGACAAGACTCCTCTATGGGAATACAATAGAAAGACCCCTAACAGCAGCTTCACACTGTTTAACAGCCATCACACAGAACCGATGTCACACATGGTTTACTGAAGTGAGTTTGAACTGGGGTGTTGGGGGTCCATGGGTGCAGTGTGACCATTTACCTGGATTCTTTGTGTCCTAATTTGTCACGGAGGAGCTTGGAATAAATCAGGTCTTAGAAACTATTTTAACTATTTTTATTTTTTATGAATACCATGTAATTAAAGTATCTGTTTTGGGCGCAATTAATTCACTTATTTGTTCCTCAAATCAGATTATAGTTCTGATAGTTCTTTCTTATCTATCTATAAAAATAATCTGAAAACAACTTGAAATGGTGAGTACAGAAAACTATCTATCTGAAGCTCTGTATCTTTTTACCTTTTAATGGCAGTACATCTTGCAGTGGCACTTGACGTTCAAGTGAAAATAATTTGCATTTCATGCCAATGAATGCGTTTCCACCACAAACAGCACAGTAAGATCCCTGACATAGTACAGTTTTCCTGGCATGACATTTCTACCTTTATATTCAGTCTTTGTTTGTGACCACTTTTACCTAAGGGATCTGGGTGGTAGTCTCTGTCTTTTTTCTCCTGGAGCAGAACCCCTGGCTGATACTGAAGAGGAGGTTAAGGAGTAGAATAAGTGTGTCTATACATGTGTGCATGACTATGATAACTCTGTGTGACTATGTATATGTGTGATGGAGCTGCTGGTGATGGTGATCAGGTCAGTACTTATGTTCATGTGTAAGCATGTGCTTGTGTGCACGTATGTGTTTGCGGGGTCAAATGTGGGTATGCCCATAGCCCTACTCAACGTGTGTATGTCCAGGTGAGTATGTGTAGGCCTGTGTGTGTGTATATGTGTGTGTGTATCCATTAGTATTTATGTTTCTGAGTAGGATACATGAAGCAGGTGTATCACCAGGTGAAGTTCTGTGGTGCAGGTGTGGGACTTTCAGGTTCCGTGCTCTGGGACTGTAATTATTTCCAATAGACTCACTGGGGCTTCTGTGGTACCGTTGTTCCTTCAATGGCACTGCGAGAGTCCATGAAGTGTTCTGAAGGATGGGTGGGTAGTGACTGTGCCTTAGAACAATCTAGGTAAAGGACAAAAACATAACAGCAGTCTTGAGAACGGTTAACATTTGAGAACATCAAGGTAATTCAAAGACGAGAGTTTGGTATAAAATATCTGAAAGTGTACACGGACACACACACACACACACACACACACACACACACACACAAACACACAAAGAGTCTTAAAGAGCATTCACACACACAAACATACATGTACACATACAAATACCTGGTAAAGTTCTGAGGGCTCCTGACTGGATGACTGGGGTAGAGGAGGAAGTCCCGGCAGACCGCGAGCATGACTCATATTGTGGATGGAATCTTCTTCCATCTGAGGAACATGCACACAGATAGACAGACACTCCTGAGTAACGGCATCAGCAGCCAGCCAAGAGACAGGGAGACAGACACACACACACACTCACAGGGAGGGAGGGGGAGAGAGAGAGAGAGAGAGAGAGAGAGAGAGAGAGACTTCAGTTCTCTGAAGAGGACTCTCGATGTGTCTGCTTAACCTCTTTTCTCTGTCTTGTTACCTGTTTTAGTCGCTTCTTTTAAAAACGGACAACGACAATTAACTTTTAACTCGTTCTAGATTTCACATATTTCTCTACATGAATTTTCCATGCTTGCAGGTTTGTGTTTACTCATGAATTCTGATAAGTTCTAACGTATCGTTTTGCTACAGATTAGTCATCACAATTACCTTTCTGTCGCCGTATCGAAACACACTCTCTCCCGTCGTTATAGACACAAGCTCCTTATCATGGGTATAAATTATCTTTTCAAATTATAAAAAAAAATCAACAGATGCTGACAGCGTGAGAAGTAAACTTTTCAGGCGACCAAATTTGTTTACAACTCGTTCAGTCATGGCTGTTGACATACTGTAAAACTGGCATAAAATTCAGTTACCTCAGTTACCGTAGATGCAGGCGCCAGGCGTAACGGTAACTGCTGAACCTTCTTCTAATTGTTGTGAAACACGTGAACAAATTATAAAGTGGATTTTTATTCAGAAATATCCAGCTATATTGCGTTGTCTTGTAAAATCTCACAACTCGCTAACACTCACTTGTGACACCACCGTCTGTTAAATGCTAAAGGACGCTGCATTGTTCTTCACTGAAAATACCTCAGTCTATCGAACATCCGGGCAGTCTGTCGCCAATGGCTACAGTTGTCCGTAGTCAATGGAAGTTAAGGTTTGTTTGGTATCGTTTACTCCAACTGAAAACGCATAAGTAAACATATTATAAAGCTGACCTAATAAAAAAATCATGTTTATCTGTCAAAATGTGTAAATGATAGAAACTGTGTTGCTGTTAACATTAATTGTGACAGAACACAAGAGAGCGCTGTCTGATTTCTCATTCACTGCCCTAACGAAACTACCTCTGCATTAAGCTCAAAGGTCCGGTTATATTTGGTTCAAATAACCTTCAGAAAAATAACGTATATATTAGTGTTTCATTACTGGTGAACTTTAGCAAGATCATTGGAGAAAAAAAACCTTGCAAGAGTAATTTTTCATACGTATGGTTTTGGTTAAAAAACATTTACTCCAAAATGTGGCGGAAGCTATAGGCTACTCTGTGTGTTTTCTGTGCTCATATAATGGACTTGCAGTCTAAAACACACCATATTTTAAATCAGCAAAATTAAAGACGATCTCTTGAGGTTTTATGTTATTATTAATAGATTTGTGGTGTAAAAGAATTTGTGTTTGTGTTACTACCAATGACACTGAAGAGCAGTAGCCTACATTTCGGTGACTGAGATGTGATAGTTTAATTTATTTTGATATATTTATATATACATTTTCCATTTTTTGCACACTATAAATATACATATATCATTTTGTCTTTTTTCAGGGAGTAATCAAAACACTAGTTACAAATGAAGATAATCTTTTGAACTGTTGCAAGTTCAGGAGAGAAAACAGAGAGTCATGTGATGTAAATCTCTGTGACCACACACACACCGTGAACAGTGAGCAATGAATTTGTCCTCTGCATTTACCCCATCCAACACTCCAGTAGTGAACACACACACCAGACACAGGAGCAGTGGGCAGCATTCCTTATGTTTATGTTCCTCCGACAATTTGACCTTCAGCTGGGAGCATAACCCAACAGAAAATTCCAATATGACATATATCTGAACTTATATGTTTTTATTTAATAATAAGACACTCTGTTTACATTCTGGGTTCTCCTCCTTTTGTCAGAAATGTCATGCCTTTAGAAGAAAATATGTTTTTAAATTTAGAAGCATCCAACCAACATTAAGCAACCATTAAATCAATCTGTATTGTCTGTTTCACAGCAGAATTTTATCTCTGCTGACATCACTACACACCTGTTGGGCAGTTAGGTTTAGGGTTAGAGGGCTGAGTCCAGCATGCTGCAGCCTGCTGTGGAGAAACATGTTCAGGGCTATGCTGTGTTACAGGGCACATGGGCATGTCGGGCATCAGAGTTCATTTTTCATCATGTAACGGATCAAAACCTGGACCATCCACTTTGTTCCTGGCACCTCACAGTGCTCAGCAAGCACCCAGTTAACACTGTGTTCACTCTCAGCGACTCTCAGCTACTGCTCATAGACTGACAATGTCAGTTACCATAGTCACATTCATATTATACCATATTCCTCTGATTCATACCTTTATATAAGAGAAAAAGGGAGAAAGATAAAGTTTTGTGAGGTGAAGATATCTTGATTTTCTCTCTGACATGTCAAAGTATTTCTGCAGCATTTGACTAGATTCACACATACACACACACACGCACTAGAGTGAAGGTGTGATGTCCATTTGCTTGTATTGACAAACCCTCTGGCATCTTCACATGACAGCCATAGCCCAAAATACATGTTGCTGTTTGAATCCCATTGAAATCCCACTCATTGATAATTAATAAAATTAATAAACCAGCGATTATAACAAGCATCCTGTGACACTGGTAATGGAGAGACATCACAGACCTTTCAGTTGTAGGGAATTACAGACAGGTCAGTTGTAGGGAATTACAGACAGGTTGGTTGTAGGGAATTACAGACAGGTTGGTTGTAGGGAGATTCTCCTCTCATCCCTTGCTGGGATGGGCTTCGCGGGATCTGCATTCGCATGATTCAAGTCCTATCTGTCCGACCGTTCTTACCAGGTTTCTTGGAGGGAATCGGTCTCCTCCCCCCGCCCTTTTCACACTGGGGTCCCAGAAGGTTCTGTACTTGGTCCACTCCTTTTCTCTCTTTACACAAGATCACTCCTTTTCTCTCTCTGCACCAGATCACTCCTCTTCTCTCTCTACACCAGATCACTCCTTTTCTCTCTCTACACCAGATCACTCCTTTTCTCTCTCTACACCAGATCACTCCTCTTCTCTCTCTACACCAGATCACTCCTCTTCTCTCTCTACACCAGATCACTCCTCTTCTCTCTCTGCACCAGATCACTCCTCTTCTCTCTCTACACCAGATCACTCCTTTTCTCTCTCTACACCAGATCACTCCTCTTCTCTCTTTACACCAGATCACTCCTCTTCTCTCTTTACACCAGATCACTCCTCTTCTCTCTTTACACCAGATCACTCAGTCAAGGTATCTCCGCCCACGGTCTCTCTTACCACTGTTACGCTGATGACACACAGCTGTTCTTCTCCTTCCCCCCCTCTGACTCTCAGGTTCAGCCTTGTATCGCAGCCTGCTTAGCCGACATCGCCTCCTGGATGTCCGCTAACCATCTCAAGCTCAATCTGGAGAAAACTGAGCTTCTGTTTTTTCCCGCTAAGAGCTCCCCAACGATTGGCGCTTCAATCACCTTTGAGGGTTCTGTGGTGTTCCTCTCCAGAGCAGCCAAAAACCTTGGCGTGACCCTTGACGTCCAGCTGACCTACTCTAGCCACATCACGGCGGTCACCCTAACCCTGTAGATTCTCCCTTTACAACATCTGGAGGATCCGGCCCTTCTTCACGCAACAAGCGACCCAGCTCTTGGTCCAAGCGCTTGTCATCTCCCGCCTTGACTACTGCAAGGTCTTACTGGCTGGCTTGCCAACCTGCACCATCAGGCCGCTCCAGCTTGTTCAGAATGCCGCTGCACGCCTGGTATTCAGCCTCCCAAAGCACTCTCATGTCACTCCACTCCTTACTGTGCTCCACTGGCTTCTGGTAGCAGCCCACATCCAGTTCAAGACACTGGTGCTGGCCTACCAGGCCACAAGAGGCTCCACCCCATCCTACCTTCAGTCTCTGATAACTCCTTATATCCCTGCTAGAGCTCTCTGCTCTACCACCTCTGGTCAGCTGGTGGTCCCCTCATTTCGGGAACCCGGCAGCCGTTCTTCTCGACCACGCCTCTTCGCCGCCATTTTTCCGCGGTGGTGGAATGACCTTCCTCACTCAGTTAGGACTGTGGAATCTCTTGCCATCTTCTGCAGGAAACTGAAAACCCACCTCTTCAGAACCCACCTGTCCCCCACTGCCTAATCTCCCTTTCTATATATATAATCTTCTAACCTTGTCCCTATATCACAAGTCTTGTGTTTATCATTCACTGTCACAGAATTCCAGGAGCGTAATGCAGAGGGTAATTAATGTACAGCCTTATTGTGATCTCTGTTTATGAGGCAATGGGATCTGTAGATTACAGACAGGTCAGTTGTAGGGAATTACAGACAGGTCACAGACTATTACAATCAGACAACTGTAATAATTATGCAATTATTGTCATTTGAAAAGACAACTCTCAATTAAACCTAAATCTGATTATTATTAAAGTGGTTCTGCATAATTTTACTAATCAGTGGCTAGAGAATAACCTTAGAAGAAGCAATATCTGTGTCAAGATGATCCACTTTATAGTTTCAATGTAGTATGAACTTCATAGCCACACATTGTTTCTGCATTTAGTTATATTTACAGTTATTATATTTATGTATAATTTATTACATTTATTATATAATTATATTTATAGTTATGATTCAGTTCAGCTGAGTTCAGTTTTATTTGTACTTTTCACAGTGGACACTGACGCAAAGCAGCTTTACAGGACACCTGATAACTTCAGTGAGCAAACTCAGGGTGACATTATAAAACAAAAACTCCCATAGACTGAGATAGGAAGAGACCGTGTGTGGAACCAAGACTCAGCAGGGGGAGTCCATCCTCCTCTGGCTGGACCGAGTTGATTAATTAACAGAATTATATAAAAGCAATCCAAAACAAAAGGATCTTTGAAAGGTAGTGTCATCTAATACTAAAAATGTTAGGAACTTATTAATAATCTAATAGGAGAGTTAGATTTGTTGACAAATTATTGCATAAACAGCAGCAGAAAGCAGACGACCTATAAATGTCCAAGTACTCACAATAAAATACAAGAATAAAAATACTAAAATGTGTGTGCACTCATTTGCTCACTGCTCATGGTGTGTGTTGTGTGTTCACTGCTTTGGATGGGTCAAAATGCAGAGGTCAACTTTCCCCGGTTGTGGGATTAATAAAGGAAATTAATAAAGGAAATGAAATCAGTCACGACTGGCAGATAGAGCAGTTGTGTAAAAGTATACGGGCTGGACTGGCCTTGGGTCTCAGGGTGGACCTCTGACATGGCTAGTCGACACGGGTTACTTGCCCAAGGAAGTGGCACCATAAGCTGAGCTTGACATCCCCTCTAGTTAATGTGAGACTCTATAATTCTCACACGTAAGTCCCGTGGTCAGTTTCCTTACATTGCATTATCAGCATTGAGACTATGAATTTTCAAAATACAAGTTCCATCAGAGCAATGATGGGGGAAAACTACAGGTTTTTAGTTGCATGAGTGTTTGTGTGTGAATATATGTATGTATTTATTTGTTTATTTATTGTGTGTGTGTGTGTGTGTGTGTGTGTGTGTGTTACATAGCTATGATAAATTACTATGGGACTGGTGAGAGAGGAGGGCAGAATATGAGAACAATTTATCAAAACATTCAACCTGCACCTACTTTATTTATGGAGAGAGAGAGAGAGAGAGAGAGAGAAGTAGGGACATGTGTGTGTTTGGCTGTGAGTAAGAGAGCGCATCTAAGTCTATGTATTTCATATTCTGTCCATATTCTGAACACTTAACTAATTTGAGAGAAGTGCTGCTCAAATGTATTTTAATACTTTTCAGAAAGCAGCTTCTATTCAGTTATACGCTGATAAAATGAGTTTGGTTTGAATAGAAGGGCTTTTATTCAATGTAACATACACTCACTCTCCACTTTATTAGAAGCACGTACTTTGGCCCTAGACTGGCCATTTTGTGTGGTATACCTAACCTACTGGTAAACTATACAGGTGTATAATTACAGACTGTAGCCTATCTGTTAACATGCACAATTCTTAGCTCTTATGCTGTCTTCTTAACTTGCCATGATGTGACTGGAGAGCACAGCAGTAACGTTAACTTTTTTATTATTATTTTGCAGGTAAGGCTGATTTCACTGATACTGGCAGTGGATGGATGCATCATTCTTCCAAGTTTAAAAAGTTCATTCGTGTTATCACATTTGATGAACACATACCTGTGCATACCTATGCAGTCCTGAAATTTCCAGCTGTACTCAAAAAACCAGTTTGTTTGCAGCAACAAATTAAGTATTTCAGTTGGTGCTGCCTTTTTAAAATAAATGTTGGGTTACATAATTGATCCTATGTTTTCTAAGTCTCTTCTTTTCCATAGAATGTTTTTACTGCATTGTAGTTAACTAAATCATTCAGTATGTATATGCTGTACACAATATCACATTAAAATTGCTAATCAAGGTTATAGTAAAGGCAGTCCTCAATTCTTAGCAACTGGCTGTCATCAATACTGCCAGTAATATGTTCTATTTCCAAAAATAACTACACGGTACTGTATTTTGGGCTATAGTGAAAGTCCATTGTTAATGTAGAAAAAACAATATTGTACTGGTTACCCTGCCGCCACTAGTATTTTGTAAATTCAGTATAATGCAGCACTATACCGTGTTTCAGTACATGGTATTGTAACAGTAATAAACTGTAATGTTTACAGTAAGCAAACTGTAAACTGTAGGAAACTGTAGAAAAAATGGTAATGATGCAGCAACCCTGCTGCCAGTACTCTGCAGTCAAAAAATCACAGCAATGGACTGTAATCAGTACATGGTATTATTACAGTAACATACTGTAAAGTAGATTCCAGTAGGAGAACTATAAAATTAACAGCACACTACTGGCAATCCTGCTGCCAGTATTTTATTGTTAATCTACATGACAGTCTTTTATACTGTAGTAACTGTGGATAGTATCTCTCTTAGTTGTAAAAGTCTTAAAGTTTATTTACTTCTGTTATCTGTAATTCCAATATTTCATCTTCAAAACTGGTCAGCACTGATCAGCACAAGTTCCAACTCCGATTGCAGGAATTGAAGTGGAATTAGCCATCAGTTCAGGAATGAGCCCAACTCCATCCATGACTGTTAACCCCACTGCTAACTCCCAGACAATTTTACAACAGTGATTGCAATTCAAATGTCAGTACCATTTTGTAAAGAGAACATGCATAGAACATGCAGACAAACACAAATACATGTATGAGTGACAGGAAATACACTGTTGAGCCTGTTCTTTTAGACAGAAAGAAATAGGGAACTATGATTAGGGGATGAAGAACTTAGTTGTCCACTGAGATGTGTCAAAGCTTTGAAAGTACTACGTAGATAGAGCCCCCCCCCCTTCTGTCTCTGTCTGCCCTTTTTGTCTCTATCCCCCTCTTTTTGGCCCCCTCCTGTTTGAATCAGTAATGCTTTATCAGCTCTATTCTATTATTATTACTCTATTAAACCCATCACCATACAGTTTTGGTAAAGCAACATATAGTGCCAGCTAGGGCCGTAAGTCTAAAGTGCGGTTTGCCTTAGATACAGGCTTATTCTGTTGTGTATTACTGATATACATTTATTCTATTGCATATTACTGATATATACTAGTTCTACTGTGAATTGTTGACATCTACTTGTTCTATAGTGTATTATTGATATGTACTTGTTCTGTAGTGTATTATTGGTATATTCCTGTTCTGTGGTGTATTATTGATATGTTCTTACTCTATTGCGTGTTCAAATAGGTCAGGCATTTCATTTCGGTACAACCTAGAGTGACACGAGTGGTCAGACATTTATTCTGTTCCCCAAAAATTTATGTACCATAAATTCTCAATTTATAGCTGGGGGTCCTGCCTGTCTGGGCAAATAAAGGCCGGTTCTAAATACAGCCCGAGTAAAAAAAACAAACAAACAAACAAAAAAAAACATTACAGAAAGGCTCAGGTGGTAAATTCATGAAAGAAGCACTATAGTTACTCAGAGAAAATGCTTAAATTCAAAACATAGAAATGTTTAAGTGCCTTATCTACAAAGCCAGCAGCCAGCTACAAACAGTCTAGCTACCTGACAACAAACATAGCTTACCCTATTTAGCTTCTCTGAGTAAACGTAGACGTAAGTGGAAGGTTTTTCTTAATAAAGAGAAGCATTTCCGCTCTCTCACACGTAAGTCAGTTTCTTCTCTCATTAACAACTTGAGAAGCCCTGCTGAAGTGCATATCGCTGATAGAGATTTCACTACACTAGTGCATGGCACTGAGAGAGATTTCACTACACTAGTGCATGGCACTGAGAGAAATTTCACTACACTAGTGCATGGCACTGAGAGAAATTTCACTACACTAGTGCATGGCTCTGAAAGAGATTTCAGTACACTAGTGCATGGCACTGAGAGAAATTTCACTACACTAGTGCATGGAGCTGAGAGAGATTTCAGTACACTAGTGCATGGCACTGAGAGAAATTTCACTACACTAGTTCATGGCACTGAGAGAGATTTCAGTACACTAGTGCATGGCACTGAGAGAGATTTCACTACACTAGTTCATGGCGCTGAGAGAGATTTCACTACACTAGTGCATGGCACTGAGAGAAATTTCACTACACTAGTTCATGGCACTGAGAGAGATTTCAGTACACTAGTGCATGGCACTGAGAGAGATTTCACTACACTAGTTCATGGCACTGAGAGAGATTTCACTACACTAGTTCATGGCACTGAGAGAAATTTCACTACACTAGTGCATGGCACTGAGAGAGATTTCAGTACACTAGTGCATGGCACTGAGAGAAATTTCACTACTCTAGTGCATGGAGCTGAGAGAAATTTCTGAGCTGTGGAAGCCAAAAGAGGGAATCGGCCTGCATTGCTTATCCAGGACTCTGGGATGACGATTCTTTTAATGTTTTAACAATTTGCTTGGGTTAGGGTTAGTTTAACGTGCTTGTCCCTAAAACTATTTTAATTTATTTCTTTTGAACAAACAGTGCGATCATTTAATTGTTGAAAAATAAAAACAAAAAATATCAGATTTTTAATCAGGTAACATAAACCAATACATCACATTTATTAGCTACACAAAAGTTTCTGTTTTGTTACAAAAAAGCGAGCCTGCATGTCTTTCAGCCTCTTACTTCCTTGTTTCCAAACTGTCAAAGAAGTATCTGCTACCAGGCCTTATGGGATACTGGAATGGTGTATCCACTGAATCGACAGAACGACCCAGAACATGAGTTAAGTCTTCGGGTGGAATTGTCCGCTCTGCCGCATGAACCATTGAACGCGAGCTTTCAGACTTAAGCTGTCCAAGTTCAAACTCAAGATTTCGAGCTCAGGTTTTCGAACTCAAGCAGACTGAGTTTGAATTCGTGCTTTCGAACTGGAGTTTCCTGGCTACGGAGCAGCAGAAGGCTGATGGTCAAGACACCAGAGTGGTTTGACTCAATTCAGATCCTTTTGCTTGTAATACAAAGATTAAAAATAATTACTTCACTGGGGTAAATGTAAACACTTCTCAGTTTGGTAAGATAGCTAGTCTACTTTCTTAAGAGGCGGAGGTTACTGCGACCTATTTTTATGGACTCATTAGTCCACACTTTCTTGCTCTTTGCTGACTGTTATTAGCTCATTGCTGTGCGCACTGCGTAGTGATACCAAAGGCTTTCGACCGATTGCATGCAGTTTACTGGGAGCAGCTGAATTAGAAAAAAAGGAACAACTTGGTTGTGCTGGTGAACTGGTACAAACGACTCACTAAAAAGGGTCATTCAAAAAGAACGACTCGTTTGCGAGCTGCACACCACTGCTCTGCTCAGAACACATCTGTCAGCTCATGCTGCGAATCGGACGCCAAGTTAAGCCTCGTTTCAGTTAGCATAAATTAGAGGCCTGTCTCACAAATTGAGTAACCAGATTCACAAATGTAATTTTAATTTCTCAGTATGTTATGGACCTTTGTGTTGGACTATGCACTTTTGTATTCACTCTTATTAACATGAATTAACTTGATTAAAGTGCATTAGACATGTGAACTCTGTCTAGGGGGTAAGGCCCCCACCAAGGTGTGTGAGAGTGTGTGTGTGTGTGTGTGTGTGTGTGAGTGTGTGTGATTAAGAGTGACTCTGAGTCCCTACACAGGGCTCAGGTCAGAGGGTGAATATTTTCGTGTAATCTGAACAGGTCAATCAAATATTTACACACACACACACGCACACACACGCACACGCACGCACACACACACACACACACGCACACACACGCGTGTCAGCTGTCAGCTGTAAACTGAGACTCCTCCACACTCACAGGAATGAAGAAAAGAAAGAGAGAGAGAGGACGAGTGAGAGAATGAAGAATATCTCTTGCATTCTGCAACCCTCTCCCTCTCTCTCTCTCTTTCTTTCCTAGATATCGTCTGAGCAAACGGAAATGAGAATTTAGTGTTCTCCGTTGATTATGGGTTAGTGATTTTGGGCATCTATGGGTTTGTGTGTGTGTGTGTGTGTTTAAGGACAATGGAAAACTCATTAATGGCAATGTGAATAATTCATGAATATTGCCATGGTTCACTTTACAGCATGGGCTGTTTGGCACATTGACCTAAGCCAGTATAAGTGCGTGTGCACGTGTGTGAGCGTATGTGTGTGTGTGTGTGCGTGTGTGTGTGCGTGTGTATGCGTGTGTGTGTATGTGCATGCGTGTGTGTTACAAACTCACAGCGAAAGTGAGGAGAGCGATGAAATTATGGAGGAATGAGAAGAGGACAGGATGAAAGGATCCGCAATTTCATTAAGAGAAAAATGGAAAAAGCCTCCAGCAGCCAGATCTTACTACAAGATCTGTGTGTGTGTGTGTGTGTTTGAGTGTGTGTGTGTGAGTGAGTGTGTGTGTGTGTGTGTGAGTGTGTGTGTGTGTGTGTTTGAGTGTGTGTGTGTGAGTGAGTGTGTGTGTGTGTGTGTGTGAGTGTGTGTGTGTGAGTGAGTGTGTGTGTGTGTGTGTGTGTGTGTTTGAGTGTGTGTGTGTGAGTGAGTGTGTGTGTGTGTGTGTGTGTGTGAGTGTGTGTGTGTGTGTGTGTGTTCCAAATAAGCCTTCACATCCTCTTCCTTCTG